>NC_134487.1:191277019-191357019 GCF_040206685.1 Ascaphus truei | reverse complement strand
TGCGGTCCTGCATTTGGGCAACATGCTCTATTACACTTCTGTAAGGGGTAACCTCGTGTTCCCAAGTTTCTTTGGCTATATCCAGTAAGCCCCTTGGATGTCGGCCATACAATAGTTCAAACGGGGAGAAGCCTGTGGATGACTGGGGAACTTCCCTAATGGCAAATAACAGGTATGGTAACAAACAGTCCCAGTTTTTCCCATCCTTATCGACCGCCCGGCGTAACATGCTCTTTAAGGTTTTATTGAACCTTTCCACTAAACCATCTGTTTGTGGATGATAGACTGAGGTTCTGAGATGCTTGATTTTTAGGAGTTTACATAACTCTTTTGTTACTTGGGACATAAATGGTGTTCCCTGGTCAGATAAGATCTCTTTAGGAATTCCGACCCGGGAAAACAGAAGTACTAACTCTTTTGCTATGTTTTTAGCAGAGGTGCTACGTAAGGGAACTGCCTCCGGATATCGGGTAGCATAATCTAATATTACCAATATATGCTGATGTCCCCTAGCAGACTTTATTAGGGGTCCTACTAGATCCATAGCAATCCGGTCAAATGGTACCTCTATTATGGGAAGGGGTACCAATGGGCTGCGGTATGCTTTGAACGGGGCGGTGATCTGACATTCTGGGCATGAGGAACAATAGTTTGTAATTTCTGCCAGAACCCCAGGCCAATAAAAGCTTCGGAGAACCTTTTCTTTTGTCTTTTCCACCCCTAGATGTCCCCCCAATGGATGACTATGTGCGAGGTGTAATACTACGTTACGGAATGTCCGTGGTACCAACAATTGTTTAGTTGTAACTGATTTTCTTTTATCAACCCGATATACTAGGTCGTTCTCTACCTCGAAGTAGGGGTAAGCAAGTGACCTATCTGGTTGGCCATGAGTACTATTCTGGTCCCGTATATTTCCCCTTGCTGCCGCTAATGTGGGGTCCTCCCACTGGGCCTTCTTAAAACTCCCAGGACTGACCTCTAGGTCAGCGAGGGTCTTATCCTGTACTGGGGTGGTAAGTGCCTGATCAACATCTTGATTTGGGGTATTCCCTACCAAAGTAGTGATGGGGAAGGGAATTTCACAGCACTCCTCCTTTTCCCCCTTCTTATTTGGGCCCTCGTCAACCTCCATTTCTGAAAAAGGGAAAGGATTTGTTTCTTCTAACACTTCGTTATGGTCTGCTATTGAACTCTGGGCGCTATTCTGAGCGGGGGACCACATTTTTAGAAAATGGGGAAAGTCGGTCCCTATTAACACATCATGTGCCAGTTTGGGTACAATACCCACCTTGAAATCTAAAGAACCAAACTCTGTTTCAAAAAAAACATCAACAGTGGAATATTCATGATTATCCCCATGTATACAACAAATTGCCACTCTTTGTGAACTGTTTCCCTGTTTCTTCTTAATGGGCAAGAGGTATTCGGACACTAGTGTGACCATGCTCCCAGAGTCAAGAAGTGCCCGAACCCTCTTACCATTAACCTTTACAAATGCCCACAGATGGTTATTCAAGGGGTCCTCTGGGCTAGGGCCCATACATTGGGACAACAGCGAATAAGGTTCCACGCTGTTGCATTGCATGGGCTCATAATTTAGTGGGCAGATTTTTGCTGTGTGGCCCCTCTCATGACAATTTACACATTTAGGTACATAGTCTGTGTCCCACTTAGAGCCTTTTCCCGGCTCCCCATGTTGGCTATTGCCCTTAGTGTGCGAACCACTGTTGCTGGTGCTGCGTGAAGGTGGTCGCCGCTCTTCAGCGCCCCTTAACCCCGGTACCCTTTTACCGTCTCTGGAAGAGTCCTGGAACCTCGGGTAGTGGGGTTGCTCCACGACTGTGGGTTGCGGGTGCTCTTCTGCTGCATTGTACCTTTCTACGAGGGCCACAAGCTCATCCGCATTGTGGGGGTCACTCCGACTGACCCAACGGCGTAAGGCAGAGGGAAGTTTCCTCAAGAACTGGTCCATGACCAACCGTTCCACGATGTGGCTGGCTGAGTTGATCTCGGGTTGTAGCCACTTCCGGGCGAGGTGGATGAGGTCATACATCTGGCTTCGGGTGGCTTTATCCATCGTGAAGGACCATGCGTGAAACCTTTGGGCGCGAACAGCCGTGGTTACGCCGAGGCGGGCGAGGATCTCGAACTTCAATTTTGCATAGACGTTAGCTTCGGCTGGCTCTAGATCAAAGTAAGCCTTCTGGGGTTCGCCGCTTAGGAAGGGTGCGATTAGACCAGCCCACTCAGCTTCTGGCCATCCCTCTCTCTGTGCCGTGCGTTCAAACGTGAGAAGATAGGCTTCCACATCATCCGAGGGTCCCATCTTCTGAAGGTAGTGGCTTGCCCTGGTCATTTTCGGAACTGGGGCTGCCGCTGCCAGTGGAAGGTTACTGATAGTCCCCCTCAGGATCTCGAGTTCCTGCTGTAAGCCCTGAGCGAACCGCTGTTGCTCCTCTCTCAGCAAGCGGTTTGTCTCTTGCTGGTTTGCATTCGCCTGTTGCAGGGCTTCATTCGCGTCTTTCTGGACAGCGACATTGCGTACCAGCGCACTCACCACGTCTTCCATCTTGTTTGGAGAGAGAGAAAAAAAAACCTTCTTTTTTTTTTTTTTTTTTTAAAGTTCTTTAACCCCCAGACCTTTCAGTGTTCTGCCCGCATTCTCCACCATATGTGACAAACGGCTTACTCCGGGGCTCCGCCGTCTGTCCGGGACTGTTAGAACACGGTCTTTTAGGGTAGGTTAAATGATGAGACGTCACGTACTGTTCCTTTAAACAGGCTATGCCTGGTTTATTCAGTCCCAGGCACTGAGACTGCCACAGTTTAAACAGAAAACAAAGCCAAACAAAAAGCTGCTCGTCTGAGCGATAACTTAAACTTAGATGTCCCTGACTCAGAGTTGGAAGTGGCTTGTCCACTTCCACCAACAAAATAAGTACCTTTGCAGTCTTTAGACAAACTAACAGAATGAATGAAGCGATTTGGGAAAGAGGCTTTCTCACCCCTCTGCAGTTCAGCAGCCTTCCAGGCTCTTGGGCGGGGCCCAGAGGAAACAGGAAACAGGTCTTATATACCTGAACTCTAATCAGCATGACAGGTGACAGAAAACAGGCAGCAGACAAACTGTGGAATGGAGTGCCTGTACCACGAGGCTGCCCTGTTCAGCTTAGACAGGACAGAAACTGTTCAGTATCCTGGGAGCCCTGTATATGGAGTTTATTACCAACCCCTGGTTTCTGTCACAATATATATATGTATGTATATGTATGTATGTATGTATATGTATGTATGTATATGTATGTATGTATGTGTATGTATGTGTATGTATGTGTATGTATGTGTATGTATGTATGTATGTATGTATGTATGTATATGTATGTGTGTGTGTGTGCGTGCGTACGTACGTACATACGTACATACATACATACATACATACAGTTAGGTCCGGAAATAATTGGACACGACACAATTTTCATAATTTTGTCTCTGTACGCCACCACAATGGATTTGAAATGAAACAACCGAGATGCAATAGAAGTGCAGACTTTCAGCTTTAATTCAAGGGGTTGAACAAAAATATCGTATGAAACGTTTAGGAATTGCAACCATTTTCATACACAGTCCCCTTATTTCAGGGGCTCAAATGTAATTGGACAAATTAACACAATCATACATAAAATGTTAATTTCTAATACTTTGTCGAGAATCCTTTGCAGGCAATGACTGCTTGAAGTCTGGAACACATGGACATCACCAAACGCTGGGTTTCCTCCTTTGTGATGCTTTGCCCGGCATTTACTGCAGCTGTATTCAGTTCTTGTTTGTTCATGGGTCTTTCTGCCTTAAGTTTTATCTTGAGCAAGTGAAATACATACTCGATCGGGTTGAGATCAGGTGATTGACTCGCCCATTGCAGAATATTCCACTTCTTTGCCTTAAAAAACTCCTGGGTTGCTTTCGCAGTATGTTTTGGGTCATTGTCTATCTTTAAAGTGAAGCGCCGTCCAATCAACTTCGCTGAATTTGGCTGAATCTGAACAGACAATATATCCCTATACACTTCAGAATTCATCCGGCTGCTTCTGTCTTCTGTCACATCATCAATAAACACTAGTGACTGTCACGATAGACAGAACTTATCAACACTTTTTTTATATTTTGGGGATTCTCGATTGAGCAAACAAGTCGAGCAAAATAAATTGTAATTTATTTCCTTATTAGACAGACACACGACAACCTCAGAATACACTTGATAAAACACTTACTTAAATGAGGGAACAGGATAAATTGTCCAGGAAACGAGAAACACAGAAATAATGTCCTTTTAAATTGCAGTCATTTTGCAAGGGGCGCAAGATGCCAGCCCATTATTTCCTTGAAATGTAAAAAGTTTGTTCTGGTTCTTTGGGGTTCGTTCGGGAATCCCCAGGGCTAACGAAATCCTGAAGCAGGGCTAGTTTCCTTGTTGCAATGTTTTTAACCCCTTGCGTTCTGGAATCACAGCCGCTGTACTTAGATCTTATCCGCTTGAAGAAATCAGGTAACAAACACACAGGAATGAGGGTTACAGGCCTCTTTAAGGACAGGGGTCCTTGGAGTTTTTCATTAGCCTCATCCCATTGGCAAGGAATTATCTTCCTCCTATCAGAGTCTGGCCTGTAACGTGGGAAAATCCTACGACCAGCCCAGGTAACTCTGAACATGCTCAGTGAGCAGCTTGGTAGCACCGCTGAGTAAAAAGGGGCCACTCGTTTCGGGGGACACACAGTCTGGAGTTTGGTCCCAAGGTGTGAAATATCCAGAATGAGAAACAGGATCTGCTACTCAGAAACATCCCAGTTAAGTCACACTTTAAGACTCTGGGGCTTTTCATCTCCCACACGTCCCTAGACTCATAGGCATTGCCCGAACAGGAGGCCTTTGAAGCTGGAAAGGAAAATACCCCCAGCTCATGTATGCATAACATTTGTTCCTTAATGCATTCACTTACAAAGGCAGACAGGAAAAAGTTTCCTGTCCTGACTTTTAAAATTGCACACAGTAATACACTTTAATAAAACTATATGTTCCACTTGTCTTACAGTTATATTTTTAATATGTGTGTGCTTGGGGGGTTGCACTGAGGCTACACACCAAACATCAGGGTGCTGGCTCACTCCGTTCCCGAGTTAGTAGTCTTAATGGAACGGCTCGTTATTCAGAACTGCAGGCAGAGACTAGCCTGCAAAAAGGGGACAACAATGCATAGAAGGGAAAATACTACATGTGTGATGCACATAAAGTTAACCCCTTCAGTCCCGAGCCTACTGCCTTTATTAATGCACTGATTAATCCTATTTTCGCCACAGTGACCCAGTGCCATTGTAAGCCATGCATGCCCATGCCATCACACTGCCTCCACCGTGTTTTACAGATGATGTGGTATGCTTCGGTTCCTGAGCCATTCCAAGCCTTTGTCCATACTTTTTTTCCCCCATCATTCTGGTACAGGTTGATCTTAGTTTCATCTGTCCAAAAAATGCTGTTCCAGAACTGGGCTGGCTTTTTTTTAGATATTGTTTGGATGTGAATACCCTCAAATTAAAGTTGTTAGACTGCACTTTAAGCTCATATTCATTATTTAACTGTAACTTGAATTTATTTTGGTACACAGCCGAAATAACAAAACTTGTATCAGTGTCCAATTATTTCCAGACCTAACTGTATATTCACCTACTGCGTTCATCTAATCGTCCACTTTTTAATTATTTTTTAATTATTACTCAATTTTTGAGTGCTTGTTCATATTTATATATATATATATATATATATATAGAGGTATCAGTACCGTGTTAGCCGAGCTTCAATAATCAAAAAATAAATAGATGATACCGTTCTGTGGCTAACGAAATGCTTTTATTTGTGCGAGCTTTCGAGATACACTGATCTCTTCTTCCGGCGATGTTACAATGAATGAAGCAAGGATAACTTAAAAACAGTGTCTCTTGGAATGTTATCTGTGCTTGTCCTTCCCCCGGTGTGGATGTGTTTTATGGCTAGAGGTGTCAAAGGGTAACTGAAAGCAAGTGAAGAAAGAGTGTGTATGTGTATCAGTGTGAATAAAAATGAATGGAGAGCCCACAGTATAAACAGTGCTCTACACAAGGTGTGTGTGGAGTGAGAGGGATATAAATGGTGTGGGTGGGTGTGGAAATGTGAGAGTTTGTAGCACAACTAAAAGTGTGTGTGGATACTATGTGGTCCTTATTGGTGTATATGGATGGAAAAATAAGGAGTATTAGTATGTGTGAGAGACAGCTGTGTGTGCATACATATAGCACAGTATGTACAGACATGGCCTTTAGTGCTCATGGGAAGAGAGTTCGCTAGTGTCAGTAATGACTCATAAAATTTCGATCTCTGTTTAGGCCACTGCTAAGTGTCCCGAACAGTTGCATAAATTTGTATTCATGCAACCGTCTCTCTTTCGGGGTTTTAAGATTACCTTTGAGTATGGCAACCCTCAGATCGTTCATCTTATGGCCAGAGTCAGAGAAATGTTCGCCAACAGGACTGTCTCTTGTTCCGCGTGTGATGCTGTGGTGATGCAGGTTCATTCTCTTGTTTAGCCCCTGTCCTGTCTCACCTATGTAGTAGCAGCCCCCTGGGCATTATATATATATATATATACATATACACACACACAAAAATAGGATTAAGTGTGCTATGTATTCCTAAATACAGGTTTTCTTTGCATCTAATATTGAGTGCTGTTTCTTGATTTCTCTTTGTGGGGAAACGTTTTGCATATATGTGTATATATATAATAAAAATATCACTTGTGAGCACATTCAAATGTCTTAGACAGGTCTGCAACCCATACAGTGCTTCCACTGCAGCAAGGGATTCTGGGAAATTATATGCAAAACATTTTGCCTTAAATCCATTTTTTACATGGAATCCTTATAAGCTTATGCTCTCTGCATTACACAGCTTTCAGCACAGCCTGGGTTAAGATGCATAGCAAGTAAACCTACCCACAGACAGTTGTTTCGACCTTTTGGGTCTCATCAGTGGAGGCTGGTTGTACTGGCTTTGCCATTTTAAGGCGGGGTAGTTTTCACCACACATTAGATAAGTTATGGTGGGTGAAAAAGTGACGAAAAACCCTCTACCATATAGCATATACAGTAGCAAATAAAAATATCACTTGTGAGCACATTCACGTGTCTTAGACAGGTCTGCAACCCACATGGGGTATAGAAAGAAATGTAAATGCTAAATCTAATCCTATGTTAGGGACAGAGGTAAACTGTCAGGATTTCCACGTTTTATTATAAAAAGAAAGTCACATTTTTGTAAAAGGAAAATGCATCCCAAATATACAGAAAGGGGGTGGGGGGCACCCATGGGATAGCGTCATGTGGGACCCCCCCCTCAGCAGTACCCAAGTCTTGTGGCACCCAGAGACCTAGAGGCAGATACGCAAATGGATAAACACACACTGTGAGAAGCAAAAGCAGACACATACAGATGTAAACACACTCAGATATACACACAGCCTGTCATACACAAAGTGACACACACATACAGTGCAGACACACAGACAGTACAACATTCACAGATATACACCTACAGAGTGACACACACAAACATAGTTCTACAGGCACAGTCAGATATACACATACACAGTGTTCGACAAACCTATACATTTGCTCGCCCCGGGCGAGTGGATTTAACCCCCGGGCGAGTAAATATTGGCCCAAGCAGCACACGTTTGGTACTAGGTGGCGAGTAGATTTTTTTGTGTGGCGAGTAGATTTTTTTGTGTGGCGAGTAGATTTTTTGGTGATTTGTCAACCACTGCACATACATACCAACATACCAGTACGTATAGACACACACACACACACACACACACACACACACACACACACACACACACACACACACACACACAGACTGCGATACACATAGTAATACTAGACAACACACACAAAAATAAACTCACAGATGTACATATACACACATATTTACACAAACTCATATACACACACATATTTACACAAACTCATATACACACACATTTACACAAACTCATATACACACACATATTTACACAAACTCATATACACACACATATTTACACAAACTCATATACACACACATATTTACACAAACTCATATACACACACATATTTACACAAACTCATATACACACACACACACACACAAACTCATATACACACACACACACACACACACACACACACACACACACACACACACACACACACACACACACACACACACACACACACACACACACACACAGATGCACATATATACAAATTACCCACGCACAAGCAACAAATATGTACATATAGAGCAAGATTTGCTGTCTCCGGAGCCGCGGCAGAAAAAGCGAAAGACCACAACGCTGGAGACAGTGTCTGCCACAGTCTCGCTGCAGGGGGTCCATGTTTCTGGATCGGGCCCCCCACAGCTATTAATCCTCTGAGGCAGCTATGGTCACGGAACCTTAAAGTTTGCTACACCTCTACAGCCATGCACACACATATGCAGAGCCATGCACACACAGCCATGCACACACATATGCAGAGCCATGCACACACAGCCATGCACACACATATGCAGAGCCATGCACACACAGCCATGCACACACATATGCAGAGCCATGCACACACAGCCATGCACACACATATGCAGAGCCATGCACACACAGCCATGCACACACATATGCAGAGCCATGCACACACAGCCATGCACACACATGCAGAGCCATGCACACACACACACACACACACACACACACACACACACACACACACACACACACACACACACACACACACACACACACACACACACACACACACACACACACACACACACACACACATGCAGAGCGATGCAAACACACGCACATCTATGCACACAAGCATTTACACAAACCAAGGTACTGTATATACACTTGTGTAAAAACAAGTGCACATATATACACATATTGTGCGTACACACTTACACAAACGCACACAATTGTACACATGCTTTATTTTTGTTAAATAAATCATGACACGGTGTAATATGTCATGTGTTGTTGTTCATCTGAGGTTGTATTTACCTTATTTTTAGACCTGCTAAGGAACAGATGATTGTTATTATGTCCTGATATGTAAAACCATGGAATCCAAAGAGGGTGTACTTTCTTTTTCACACAACTGTATATATATATATATATACAGCCAAGCACACACTTGTCCTTGGGGGGGAGGGGGGCACTTGGGCTCTCTTGTGGTGCAGGGAACCTTAAAGTTTGCTACACCTCTACAGCCATGCACACACACATGCACACGCACGCAGAGCCATGCACACACACAGCCATGCACACACATGCACACACACATGCACGCAGAGCCATTCACACACGCACACGCAGAGCCATGCACACACACGCAGAGCCATGCATACACACGCAGAGCCATGCACACACACGCAGAGCCATGCACACACGCAGAGCCATACAGAGACATGCACACACACATGCACAGCCATACACACACATGCAGAGCCATGCACACACACACGCAGAGCCATGCACACACACACGCGCAGAGCCATGCAAACACGCAGAGCCATACAGAGACATGCACACACACATGCACATCCATACACACACATGCAGAGCCATGCGCACACGCACACACGCAGAGCCATGCATACCACACAGGCACAGCCATGCATACACACATGCAGACACATGCACACACACACGCAGAGCCATACACACACGCAGAGCCATGCACACACCCACACGCACAGCATTTACGCAGAGCCATGCACACGCACGCAGAGCCATGCACACGCACGCAGAGCCATGCACACACGCACACGCAGAGCCATGCACACACACGCAGAGCCATGCACACACGCAGAGCCATACAGAGACATGCACACACATGCACAGCCATACACACACATGCAGAGCCATGCACACACACACACAGAGCCATGCACACACACACGCAGAGCCATGCTCACACGCAGAGCCATACAGAGACATGCACACACACATGCACAGCCATACACACACATGCAGAGCCATGCGCACACGCACACAAGCAGAGCCATGCATACCACACAGGCACAGCCATGCATACACACATGCAGACACATGCACACACACACGCAGAGCCATACACACACGCAGAGCCATGCACACACCCACACGCACAGCATTTACGCAGAGCCATGCACACGCACGCAGAGCCATGCACACACGCACACGCAGAGCCATGCACACACACGCAGAGCCATGCACACACGCAGAGCCATACAGAGACATGCACACACACATGCACAGCCATACACACACATGCAGAGCCATGCACACACACACACAGAGCCATGCACACACACACGCAGAGCCATGCACACACACACGCAGAGCCATGCACACACGCAGAGCCATACAGAGACATGCACACACACATGCACAGCCATACACACACATGCAGAGCCATGCGCACACGCACACACGCAGAGCCATGCATACCACACAGGCACAGCCATGCATACACACATGCACACATGCACACACACACACAGAGCCATACACACACGCAGAGCCATGCATACCACACAGGCACAGCCATGCATACACACATGCAGAGACATGCACACACACACGCAGAGCCATACACACACGCAGAGCCATGCACACACACACACGCACAGCATATACGCAGAGCCATGCACACAAACGCAGAGCCATGCACACACACGCAGAGCCGTGCACACACACGCAGAGCCATACACACACAACCATGCAAACACACGCACAGCCATGCACACACACGCACAGCCATGCACACACACGCAGAGCCATGCACACACGCAGAGCTATGCAAGCACACGCAGAGCCATGCACACACACACACAGCCAAGCAAACACATGCACACGCAGAGCCATGCAAACACACGCACAGCCATGCACACACACGCAGAGCCATGCACACACACACAGCCAAGCAAACACATGCACAGCAATGCACACACACACACGCAGAGCCATGCAAACACACGCACATCCATGCACACACGCACAGCCATGCACACACACATGCAAACACACGCACATATGCACAGCAACGCACAAACGCACATCCATGAACACAAGCATTTACACAAAACAAGGTATATACACTTGTGTAAAAACAAGTGCAAATATATACAAATATTGTGCGTCCACACTTACAGAAACAATTGTGCACATGCTTACAAACACAAGCACACATGTCCACTTACACACATACACACAAAAGTGCACTTACAAACACACAAAAGTGCACTTGTACACACACACTCACACAAACAAAAGTCCACTTACACAAATATACAGTAGGATGAAATCAGAACATTTTGTTGCAGCAGCATGGAGAAGAGAGGCTGCAACCGCAGTACCTGGAAGATCATTAGGGAGGCTTCCTCCAGCAGTGGGTCCATAAGGCCTTGAGCACACACAGCGCTACGTGCGTACGCTTGTCACCGACCCCTTGCGGCCAATGGAAGTGTTCACTGTTGAAACTACCATTGGCTGCGAAGCACGGCGTCGTCACTGCTGCTGTAGCTGGAGTCTTTCAAAACTGTGATTCCTGGCTGCAGCAGCGCGACGTCAGTTTCAGCAGCCAATCAATGCATTGGCTGCTGAAAGTGAAAAGACTCGGCAGCTCCCTGCTCCAGCCACACACACACACACACACATACACACACATACATACACAATTATGCTTTTGTTTTATGTTTTACACCGCTTCCCCCGCTCAGATCTCTCCGCTCCCCTTGCTTTCAATTCCCCGCTCAGATCTCCCCGCTTCCCCCGCTCAGATTTCCCCGCTACCCTCGCTCTCAATTCCACACTCAGATCTCCCTGCTTCCCCCGCTCTGATCTCCCCGCTCCCCCCGCTCAGATCTCCCCACTCCCCCCGCTTAGATCTCTCCGCTCCCCCCGCTCAGATCTCCCCGCTCCCAACACGCATGCAGCCACGCGGCACCGCATAGCGCTGTGTGTGCTCAAGGCCTTAGGGTTGCTGCTGCTGCTGATATATATATATATATACACACATCCAAGCACACACACACTTGTCCTGGGGGGCACACAGAGCTCCCGGGGAGGGGAGTATGGGGAAGGGATGTCTCAGCCCACGGCAGAGGAGGAAGGGGGAGTAGAGGGTGCAGGGGAGCCTGAGCTGGAGCTGTTCCAGAACAGCCAGTGTCTCTTCGGCTGTCTCTTGTGGTGCAGGGATGTCTCTTTCTCGCGCTCTCGCTGTGCTCTCTGGAAGTGATCCTCCTCCTTCAGGTACCAAACGGGTGGCCAGCGCTGAGCCTCGAGTGTCTGCTGATTCTCTGTGGGGGGAGGAAATAAGAAGGAGTTGCTATAATGCCTGTAAAGGGTATTCGGGGGGGGGGGGGGGGGGGGGAGAAGGTGCTGTATAGTGGTCTGGGTGGTATATAAGGGAGGGGGTGTTATGCGAGGTTATGGGCGTAGAGGAGTGCTTGGGGGTGGGGGGTCACAATATACACAGCTCTTTACAGAGAGACAATACAGGGAATTATAATACAATAAATCAGACAATAGGAAAGGAAATCCCTGCCCCGGAGAGCTTACACTCTAAGTGGAATGTTGGGAGACTTACAGAGACAGCAGGTGAGGGAATAAGTGCAGTAGATGGCAGTGCTTGGCCGCAATGGTTGGTAGGAGTGACTGAGTGTGGGATAGTAGCCACGAGTCCAAGCTATTGGAGCATTTCATTTAAGAGGTGAGTTTTAATGTTTGACTTAAAGGTGTGGAGGGAGACTGCTCGGAGTATACTGAGTGGCAGCGAGGGAAAAGGGTTTAAGGAGAGAGAGAGTAGCGGCGGAGGGGTGGTATATATGGTGTCAGGGCGGTATATATGGTGTCAGGGCTGTATATAGGGTGTTATGGATGTCAGGTCAGGGTAGTATAGAAGTGTGAGATGGGGTCAGGGTTGTATATAGGAGTGCTATGTAGAGGTTAGGCATGTATATATGGGTGTTTATATAGAGGTCAAGAGGTGTATATAGGGGCATTATATGGAGGTCAAGGGAATATAAAGGGAGGTCAGGAAGGTATATAAAGGTGTTGTATATGGGGTATACAGAAGCCAGGGGATGTATAGGGGGTGTCACTGACCTGCAGACACAGCCCGGATGTCCCTGGGGAATTTCCTGCACACGCGGTTGTAATTGGTTGAGATGTGATGCAGACACCAGGCTGCCAGCTGCTGAGCACTATGAAACTGACAGATACAGGGTTAACCTCTGACCGTATCACATTACAGCCCTGACATGCGTCCTCTGACCTTATCACCACCTTGACCTTGCTTTCTGACCTGCTTGACCATGGCCATAACCTCTGGCCTGACCAATGACCTCTCTTACTTCACCGTTTGACCCCCCCCGCCCACCCCCAGCTCCCCTTCAAGCAGTCCCCAGTGTAATAGTAATGTTGTAATAGGGGACCAGTTCTAATAAAAAGTGCTCAGTTGTATTAACAGAGGACCCATTGTAATAATAAGAGATCAGTTACCTGCGCTGCTTCCAGTAACATGAGGGCCTCCCCATCTATATCCACATTACATCGGGACGCCTCCAGCATGACAGACACTGTGTGCTGCTCTGTGACAACACAATAACATAATTACACACTGACATAACAACAACACACACTGATACAACACAATCACACAACCATACACTAGGTTATCTGTCGATGGCATGCTGTGTAACACACGCCCAAAATTGCTTGTCAGTGCCACACAGTGTGACATACACCCATTGTTAACTGTCAGTGTCACAGAGTGTGACACACACACAATGTTACCTGTCAGTGCCACGCAGTGTGACACACACAATGTTACCTGTTAGTGCCAAGTAGTGTGACACACAATTACCTGTTAGTGCCACACAGTGTGACACACACACAATGTTACCTGTCAATGCCACGCAGTGTGACACACACAATGTTACCTGTTAGTGCCACGTAGTGTGACACACACAATGTTACCTGTCAGTGCCATGCAGTGTGACACACTCAATGTTACCTGTCAGTGCCACGCAGTGTGACACATACACAATATTACCTGTCAGTGCCACGCAGTGTGACGCACACAATGTTACCTGCCAGTGCCACGTAGTGTGACACACTCAATGTTACCTGTCAGTGCCACGCAGTGTGACACACACACACACAATATTACCTGTCAGTGCCACGCAGTGTGACACACACACAATGTTACCTGTCAATTCCACGCAGTGTGACACACACAATGTTACCTGTCAGTGCCACGCAGTGTGACACACTCAATATTACCTGTCAGTGCCACGCAGTGTGACACACACACAATATTACCTGTCAGTGCCACGCAGTGTGACACACACAATGTTACCTGTCAGTGCCACGCAGTGTGACACACTCAATGTTACCTGTCAGTGCCACGCAGTGTGACACTCACACAATATTACCTGTCAGTGCCACGCAGTGTGACACACACAATGTTACCTGTCAGTGCCACGCAGTGTGACACACACACAATGTTACCTGTCAGTGCCACGCAGTGTGACACACTCAATGTTACCTGTCAGTGCCACGCAGTGTGACACACACAATATTACCTGTCAGTGCCACGCAGTGTGACACACACACAATGTTACCTGTCAATGCCACGCAGTGTGACACACACAATGTTACCTGTCAGTGCCACGCAGTGTGACACACACAATGTTACCTGTCAGTGCCACGCAGTGTGACACACACACAATATTACCTGTCAGTGCCACGCAGTGTGACACACACAATATTACCTGTCAGTGCCACGCAGTGTGACACACACGATGTTACCTGTCAGTGCCACGCAGTGTGACACACACACAATGTTACCTGTCAGTGCAACGCAGT
This sequence comes from Ascaphus truei, assembly GCF_040206685.1. Taxonomy (NCBI): domain Eukaryota; kingdom Metazoa; phylum Chordata; class Amphibia; order Anura; family Ascaphidae; genus Ascaphus; species Ascaphus truei. Next base: position 191,342,036 of record NC_134487.1, on the reverse strand, counting down.
GTGACACACTCAATGTTACCTGTCAATGCCACGCAGTGTGACACACACAATGTTACCTGTCAGTGCCACGCAGTGTGACACACTCAATGTTACCTGTCAGTGCCACGCAGTGTGACACACACACAATATTACCTGTCAGTGCCACGCAGTGTGACACACACAATGTTACCTGTCAGTGCCACGCAGTGTGACACACAATGTTACCTGTCAGTGCCACGCAGTGTGACACACACAATATTACCTGTCAGTGCCACGCAGTGTGACACACACAATGTTACCTGTCAGTGCCACGCAGTGTGACACACACACAATGTTACCTGTCAGTGCCACGCAGTGTGACACACACACAATGTTACCTGTCAGTGCCACGAGGTGTGGGAGGCACAGCCTGTTTGCAAGTATAATGAGGTCTAGGGGTTCAAGGTCCGGCCCGGCACTGAACTGCCCGGTATACAGATACTCCAGCACAGCACGCATACTGCTCCTAGAGGTATATGGCACCACCACCTACGGTGAGCAATAAAGATGGATGACACACCCATTCCACACCTCTCCCCAAGCTCAGCCCTCTACCCCATGGTCAAGCCTTCTCTTCCTTCACTACTTAACTGCCCTCTCCCCTGACTCTGCCCAGCCTCTCCCCTTGGCTTTAGCCTGACCTCTCCCTCCACTACACCCTCATTTACTACCTAGCTCTGCCCCCTCTTCACAGAGCCACCCTCTCCCTGGCTCCTTCCTCTTCCCCGACACTGCTCTCCATCCCTGGTCCAGCCCCCTCCACTTGGTTCCTACCTCCACCCCAGCCCAACCCTCTTCTCTTTGCCCTCTCCCACAATTTCGTCCTCTCTCTCTCCCCTGGCTTTACTCTTCCTTAGCTCTACCTTCCATTAGTATCCCCGACGATCACCTCAGTGGTGCTGCTCTCCAAGAAGGGGCCTCCAAACATGGCTGCCATCCAGTCACAGCCAGAGATGAGCAGAGGCTTGTGGGCTTTAATACTTCCGTCATCCAGCACAAAGGAGACGTCTGATGGAAGGGGTTAGAAAGGGGGTTAGAATCACACCAAAAACCACTGCCTGCACAACTAACCCCCTCTCCTGGTTCACGCAAGGTGGTTGGCTTAAAAAGTCTCACTGTAATATAGGTGTATCCCGAGAAAGGTCCTGCAATGGGACCAAAACGTTGTTGATGTAATACATTTTTTTCATTTTTATATGTTCCTTAGAGTGCCTGTTTTTATCTATTTTTGTTTACTGTATGCTTCCAGGATTTGCCCTCCTCCATATTTCCCTCCTCTCCTCTATCTTGGTATTGTGCAGAGTTTCCCCCTCTTTAACCCTCTGTTTGGTTCCTCCTCATGTTTTTCAGCACGATACTCAGCCCTCCCCCAATGTCTCTCAGTACAGTCCCTCCTCCCCCGCCATGGGCCTCACCGGAGAACGTCCCCTTTGCAAGACACTCCTTGATGCGGTTGCTCCTCCTGACATGGAAGGCCCTGGTGATCTCCTGGTTCATGAAGGCCTCCCGGTTCAGGATATTAGCCACCATCATACGCAGGTCGAACACCTCCAATAGCTCAGCAATGTGGGCCACCTCCATTAGCTCAGGCTCCCTCTCGTCCAGCCGCCCCGTGTAGAGATACCTTAGCACTGCTCTGAATGGCCCGGGCCTTACAGACCCGTCCATCTTCACCACAGCCACCTTCCGAGCCCTATATCCTGGAGGTTCCTCCAGGACTTCACTGCGGATACACTCAAAAGCCCTGCTCCACCCAGACAGGTCCAGGCCTCCCTCCCTCCCCAGCGTCCCATCGCTGGCAGATGTCCGCATCCCCCCTCCCTCCACATCTCCGGAACTTTCACAGGCGTCGAAGCTGGAGGCCCGCAGGAGGGGGTCCCTGGCCTGAATCGGGGAGTCTCCGTCCTCCATGAGGAAGAGGTCGCAGAACTTGGAGGAGGCAGTGGAAAGGTAGATGCGGTGGGCATAAATACGTACCCTCTCCTGGACCACCAGCACCACGTCGGCACAGGACACCTCTTCCAGGAGACGTGCTGGGTGCTCCTCACTCTGTGCTGGTGGGTCGGGCACGATGATAACTGGGGGAGGGGGCCGTGGGGGCAGGAATGGGGCCTGCAGGAGAGGCCGGCGCACACTGCGCAGGTGTGACTTCCAGAACTGCAGATGCCGGCGGGATATGAGAGCGGAGCGGATGGCGTTATCAAAGACCTCCTTGATGCCACACTGTGCCACCACGCTTGTCTCGTAGTAGGGGATACCCAGCTCCTTGGCCACCTCGTGACCCTTTTCCGGGGGCAGGATCTCCTGGGGGCGGATGGGTCTGGTGAGGAAAGTGGATAAGTTAAGGCCTTTGAAGCCGAATCAGAATGGATTGCGGCTGTCAGAACCTAATCAGAACTAATTGCAGCTTTCAGAAACTAATCAGAACTCCTCTGGACCTTATCAGGAATATCAGAGCCTTCGATCAGAATTATCAACCTCTCGTCAGAACCATCAAAGCCTAATCAGTACTTATTCCAGGTATCAACACCAAATCAGAACTAATTACAGCTACCACAGCCTAATTAGAACTCATCTGGCTTCATCAGAAATAGCTAAACCACATGAAGAGTTTCAAAGCCTCTTATGAAACCTTTCTAGACCTCTTTCCCTCCACCCACACACTCCCTGACCTAAATCTTTACAGAATAGGACACAGCGTCTTAAATTTTGTCGAAACCCTCTGATAATGTGAGCAGGGGGTACCTAGCGAGTGGGCGACGGGCACGGTTCACGGCCTCCAGGTCAGCATAGCGCAGGTCCAGCTGGCACCCCACAAGAATGACGGGTGCACGGGGGCAGAAGTGCTTTATCTCTGGGTACCACATAGACTGAACATGCTGCAGGGAGTTGGGGATAGCGATAGAGAAGCAGAGGACCACCACATCTGACCTGGGGGAGAGAGGTAGGACGAAGAGAGAGATTGAGGAGGAGGAGGGGGGTAAAGAAGGGAGAGAGATTAGGGAAGAGTGGGTGTGCAGGAGAGGGAGAAATTGGAAGGGGGAGAGAATGAAAGTGAGAGAGAGAAAGGAAGAGAGACGGGTACAAAATGGAGGAGCAGGAGAGCACAGATACAGAAGGAAAAGATTGAGAGGGAGAGATGAGAGAAGAAAAAAGCAGAGTGAGAGATGGGTAGGGATAGAGGGTTGGAGAGAGTAACAAAAAAAGGGGAAGATTGAAAGGAGAGAGAGAGAGAGGGAGGGGGAGGGGGGAGAAAAATGAAACGGAGGTGGAGAAAAGTGGGAGAGAGACAAAGGGAAAGAGGAGAAAAAGAGAGTTTAGGGACAAAAGCTAATGTGCTTAGTGACACTGTCCCTTGCACGGTGAGAGCTGGCATCTGATTGGATGAGCTCTGCAGCCTCTGCAATCTCACCTTCCATAAGCAAAGCGACGATCCTTATGGTGGTCACCAAACGTGTCCCAGAGGCGTAGCGACACGCTGACATCATCAACTACATCACGGGAGCGCTCTAGAACCTGACACAGGGACTGACATCACTACCCAGAAGCCTGTGCTCCAAGCCAGAACAAAGCCATGTGTATACAGAGCAGTGTGTATCTGTATTATATGCTGAGCAGCGTGTATCAGTATTATACACAGAGCAGCGTGCGTATCTGTATTATACACAGAGCAGCGTGTGTATCTGTATTATACACAGTGCAGCGTGTGTATCTGTATTATACACAGAGCAGCGTGTGTATCTTTATTATACACAGAGCAGCGTGAATCTGTATTATACGCAGCGTAATGTGTGTATCTGTATTATACACAGAGCAGCGTGAATCTGTATTATACACAGTGTAATGTGCGTATCTGTATTATACACAGAGCAGCGTGTATCAGTATTATACACAGAGCAGCGTGAATCTGTATGATACGCAGTGTAATGTGTGTATCTGTATTATACAGAGCAGCGTGTATCTGTATTATACGCAGAGCAGTGTATGTATCTGTATTTACACAGAGCAGCGTATCTGTATTATACACAGAGCAGCATGTATTTGTATTATACATAGAGCAGTGTATGCATATATATTACACACAGAGCTGCATGTATCTGTATTATACGCAGAGCAGTGTGTGTGTCCGTATCATGTTGAGCAGCATGTGTATCTGTATTATACATAAAGCAGTGTATATCTGTATTATACGCAGAGCAGCGTGTATCTGTATTATACACAGAGCGTGTATCTATATTATATACAGAGCAGCGCATGTATCTATATTATACAAAGAGCAGCGTGTATCTGTATTATATACAGAACAGCATGTATCTGTATTATACACAGAGCAGCGTGTATCTGTATTATACACAGAGCAGCGTGTATCTGTATTATACACAGAGCAGCATGTATCTGTATTATACACAGAGCAGTGTATATCTGTATTATACACAGAGCAGCATGTATCTGTATTATACACAGAGCAGCGTGTATCTGTATTATATACAGAGCAGCGCGTATGTCTGCATTAGATGCAGAGCAGCGTGTGTATCTGTATTATACACTGAGCAGCGTGCGTATCTGTATTATACGCAGAGCAGTGTGTGTCTGTATTATACACAGTGTGTGTATCTATATTATACACAGAGCAGCGTGTATCTGTATTATACACAGAGCAGCGTGTATCTGTATTATACACAGAGCAACGTGTGTATCGGTATTATACACAGAGCGGCGTGTGTATCTGTATTATACACTGAGCAGCGTGTGTATCTGTATTATATACAGAGCAGCGTGTGTATCTGTATTATATACAGAGCAGCGTGTATCTGTATTAGACGCAGAGCAGCGTGTATCTGTATTATACGTGAGCAGCGTGTGTATCTGTATTATACACAGAGCAGTGTCTATCTGTATTATACACAGAGCAGCGTGTGTATCTGTATTATATACAGAGCAGCGTGTATCTGTATTAGACGCAGAGCAGCGTGTATCTGTATTATACGTGAGCAGCGTGTATCTGTATTATACACAGAGCAGTGTCTATCTGTATTATACTGAAACAGAGGATATTGCCGCTCACCAAATGTACACAAAATATATACGTATAGATAGGAGGTGCATACGGGAAATAACAACATATATCGAGGCAAGGAAGGGTTACAGAGAAAAACCCAAAAGAATTCCTATTTGCACTCACCTATACTATTAAATGGTAAGGAAAGATTCAATCCCTGGGTAAAAACCCATATACCAATGGTACCAATAGTATAGGTGAGTGCAAATAGGAATTCTTTTGGGTTTTTCTCTTTAACCCTTCCCTGCCTCAATCTATCTGTATTACACACAGAGCAGCGTGTGTATCTGTATTATACACAGAGCAGCGTGTGTATCTGTATTATACACTGAGCAGCGTGTATATCTGTATTATACACAGAGCAGTGTCTATCTGTATTACACAGAGCAGCGTGTGTATCTGTATTATACACAGAGCAGCGTGTGTTTCTGTATTATACACAGAGCAGCGTGTGTATCTGTATTATACACTGAGCAGCGTTGTGTATCTGTATTATATACAGAGCAGCGTGTGTATCTGTATTATATACAGAGCAGCGTGTGTATCTGTATTATATACAGAGCAGCATGTATCTGTATTAGACGCAGAGCAGCGTGTGTATCTGTATTATACGTGAGCAGCGAGTATCTGTACTATACACAGAGCAGCGAGTGTATCTGTATTATACACAGAGCAGCGAGTGTATCTGTATTATACACAGAGCAGCGTGTGTATCTGTATTATACACTGTGCAGCGTGTATCTGTATTATACACTGAGCAGCGTGTATCTGTATTATACACAGAGCAGCGTGTATCTGTATTATACACAGAGCAGCGTGTGTATCTGTATTATACACTGAGCAGCGTGTATCTGTATTATACACAGAGCAGCGTGTGTATCTGTATTATACATAGAGCAGCGTGTGTATCTGTATTATACACAGAGCAGCGTGTATCTGTATTATACACAGAGCAGCGTGAATCTGTATTATACACAGAGCAGCGTGTGTATCTGTATTATATACAGAGCAGCGTGTATCTGTATTATACACAGAGCAGCGTGTGTATTATACACAGAGCAGCGTGTGTATCTGTATAATACACAGAGCAGCGTGTATATCTGTATTATACACAGAGCATCGTGTGTATCTGTATTATACACAGAGCAGCGTGTATCTGTATTATACACAGAGCAGCGTGTATCTGTATTACACACAGAGCAGCGCGTGTATCTGTATTATACACAGAGCAGCGTGTGTATCTGTATTATACACAGAGCAGCGCGTGTATCTGTATTATACACAGAGCAGCGTGTGTATCTGTATTATACACAGAGCAGCGTGTGTATCTGTATTATACACAGAGCAGCGTGTGTATCTGTATTATACACAGAGCAGCGTGTATATCTGTATTATACACAGAGCAGCGTGTGTATCTGTATTATACATAGAGCAGCGTGTGTATCTGTATTATACGCTGAGCAGTATCTATCTGTATTATACGCTGAGCAGTGTGTATCTGTATTATACACAGAGCAGCGTGTGTATCTGTATTATACACAGAGCAGCATGTGTATCTGTATTACACACAGAGCAGCGTGTATCTGTATTATACACAGAGCAGCGCGTGTATCTGTATTATACACAGAGCAGTGTGTATCTGTATTATACACAGAGCAGCGTGTGTATCTGTATTATACACTGAGCAGCGTGTATCTGTATTATACACAGAGCAGCGTGTATCTGTATTATACACAGAGCGGCGTGTGTATCTGTATTATACACAGAGCAGCGTGTATCTGTATTACACACAGAGCGGCGTGTGTATCTGTATTATACACAGAGCAGCGTGTATCTGTATTATACACAGAGCAGCGTGTATCTGTATTATACACAGAGCAGCGTGTGTATCTGTATTATACACAGAGCAGCGTGTGTATCTGTATTATACACAGAGCAACGTGTGTATCTGTATTATACACAGAGCAGCGTGTGTATCTGTATTATACACAGAGCAGCGTGTGTATCTGTATTATACACAGAGCAGCGTGTGTATCTGTATTATACACAGAGCAGCGTGTGTATCTGTATTATACACAGAGCAGCGTGTATCTGTATTATACACAGTGCAGCGTGTATCTGTATTATACACAGAGCAGCGTGTGTATCTGTATTATATACAGAGCAGCGTGTATCTGTATTATACACAGAGCAGCGTGTGTATTATACACAGAGCAGCGTGTGTATCTGTATAATACACAGAGCAGCGTGTATATCTGTATTATACACAGAGCATCGTGTGTATCTGTATTATACACAGAGCAGCGTGTATCTGTATTATACACAGAGCAGTGTGTATCTGTATTATACACAGAGCAGCGTGTGTATCTGTATTATACACTGAGCAGCGTGTGTATCTGTATTATACACAGAGCAGCGTGTGTATCTGTATTATACACTGAGCAGCGTGTATCTGTATTATACACAGAGCAGCGTGTATCTGTATTATACACAGAGCAGCGTGTATCTGTATTATACACAGAGCAGCGTGTATCTGTATTATACACAGAGCAGCGTGTATCTGTATTATACACAGAGCAGCGTGTATCTGTATTATACACAGAGCAGCGTGTATCTGTATTATACACAGAGCAGCGTGTATCTGTATTATACACAGAGCGGCGTGTGTATCTGTATTATACACAGAGCAGCGTGTATCTGTATTACACACAGAGCGGCGTGTGTATCTGTATTATACACAGAGCAGCGTGTATCTGTATTATACACAGAGCAGCGTGTGTATCTGTATTATATACAGAGCAGCGTGTATCTGTATTATACACAGAGCAGCGTGTGTATTATACACAGAGCAGCGTGTGTATCTGTATAATACACAGAGCAGCGTGTATATCTGTATTATACACAGAGCATCGTGTGTATCTGTATTATACACAGAGCAGCGTGTATCTGTATTATACACAGAGCAGCGTGTATCTGTATTACACACAGAGCAGCGCGTGTATCTGTATTATACACAGAGCAGCGTGTATCTGTATTATACACAGAGCAGCGTGTATCTGTATTACACACAGAGCAGCGCGTGTATCTGTATTATACACAGAGCAGTGTGTATCTGTATTATACACAGAGCAGCGTGTGTATCTGTATTATACACTGAGCAGCGTGTATCTGTATTATACACAGAGCAGCGTGTATCTGTATTATACACAGAGCAGCGTGTGTATCTGTATTATACACTGAGCAGCGTGTATCTGTATTACACACAGAGCGGCGTGTGTATCTGTATTATACACAGAGCAGCGTGTATCTGTATTATACACAGAGCAGCGTGTATCTGTATTATACACAGAGCAGCGTGTGTATCTGTATTATACACAGAGCAGCGTGTGTATCTGTATTATACACAGAGCAACGTGTGTATCTGTATTATACACAGAGCAGCGTGTGTATCTGTATTATACACAGAGCAGCGTGTGTATCTGTATTATACACAGAGCAGCGTGTGTATCTGTATTATACACAGAGCAGCGTGTGTATCTGTATTATACACAGAGCAGCGTGTATCTGTATTATACACAGTGCAGCGTGTATCTGTATTATACACAGAGCAGCGTGTGTATCTGTATTATATACAGAGCAGCGTGTATCTGTATTATACACAGAGCAGCGTGTGTATTATACACAGAGCAGCGTGTGTATCTGTATAATACACAGAGCAGCGTGTATATCTGTATTATACACAGAGCATCGTGTGTATCTGTATTATACACAGAGCAGCGTGTATCTGTATTATACACAGAGCAGTGTGTATCTGTATTATACACAGAGCAGCGTGTGTATCTGTATTATACACTGAGCAGCGTGTGTATCTGTATTATACACAGAGCAGCGTGTGTATCTGTATTATACACTGAGCAGCGTGTATCTGTATTATACACAGAGCAGCGTGTATCTGTATTATACACAGAGCAGCGTGTATCTGTATTATACACAGAGCAGCGTGTATCTGTATTATACACAGAGCAGCGTGTATCTGTATTATACACAGAGCAGCGTGTATCTGTATTATACACAGAGCAGCGTGTATCTGTATTATACACAGAGCAGCGTGTATCTGTATTATACACAGAGCGGCGTGTGTATCTGTATTATACACAGAGCAGCGTGTATCTGTATTACACACAGAGCGGCGTGTGTATCTGTATTATACACAGAGCAGCGTGTATCTGTATTATACACAGAGCAGCGTGTGTATCTGTATTATATACAGAGCAGCGTGTATCTGTATTATACACAGAGCAGCGTGTGTATTATACACAGAGCAGCGTGTGTATCTGTATAATACACAGAGCAGCGTGTATATCTGTATTATACACAGAGCATCGTGTGTATATGTATTATACACAGAGCAGCGTGTATCTGTATTATACACAGAGCAGCGTGTATCTGTATTACACACAGAGCAGCGCGTGTACAGTATCTGTATTATACACAGAGCAGCGTGTGTATCTGTATTATACACAGAGCAGCGCGTGTATCTGTATTATACACAGAGCAGCGTGTGTATCTGTATTATACACAGAGCAGCGTGTGTATCTGTATTATACACAGAGCAGCGTGTGTATCTGTATTATACACAGAGCAGCGTGTATATCTGTATTATACACAGAGCAGCGTGTGTATCTGTATTATACATAGAGCAGCGTGTGTATCTGTATTATACGCTGAGCAGTATCTATCTGTATTATACGCTGAGCAGTGTGTATCTGTATTATACACAGAGCAGCGTGTATCTGTATTATACACAGAGCAGCGTGTATCTGTATTACACACAGAGCAGCGCGTGTATCTGTATTATACACAGAGCAGTGTGTATCTGTATTATACACAGAGCAGCGTGTGTATCTGTATTATACACTGAGCAGCGTGTATCTGTATTATACACAGAGCAGCGTGTATCTGTATTATACACAGAGCAGCGTGTGTATCTGTATTATACACTGAGCAGCGTGTATCTGTATTACACACAGAGCGGCGTGTGTATCTGTATTATACACAGAGCAGCGTGTATCTGTATTATACACAGAGCAGCGTGTATCTGTATTATACACAGAGCAGCGTGTGTATCTGTATTATACACAGAGCAGCGTGTGTATCTGTATTATACACAGAGCAACGTGTGTATCTGTATTATACACAGAGCAGCGTGTGTATCTGTATTATACACAGAGCAGCGTGTGTATCTGTATTATACACAGAGCAGCGTGTGTATCTGTATTATACACAGAGCAGCGTGTGTATCTGTATTATACACAGAGCAGCGTGTATCTGTATTATACACAGTGCAGCGTGTATCTGTATTATACACAGAGCAGCGTGTGTATCTGTATTATATACAGAGCAGCGTGTATCTGTATTATACACAGAGCAGCGTGTGTATTATACACAGAGCAGCGTGTGTATCTGTATAATACACAGAGCAGCGTGTATATCTGTATTATACACAGAGCATCGTGTGTATCTGTATTATACACAGAGCAGCGTGTATCTGTATTATACACAGAGCAGTGTGTATCTGTATTATACACAGAGCAGCGTGTGTATCTGTATTATACACTGAGCAGCGTGTGTATCTGTATTATACACAGAGCAGCGTGTGTATCTGTATTATACACTGAGCAGCGTGTATCTGTATTATACACAGAGCAGCGTGTATCTGTATTATACACAGAGCAGCGTGTATCTGTATTATACACAGAGCAGCGTGTATCTGTATTATACACAGAGCAGCGTGTATCTGTATTATACACAGAGCAGCGTGTATCTGTATTATACACAGAGCAGCGTGTATCTGTATTATACACAGAGCAGCGTGTATCTGTATTATACACAGAGCGGCGTGTGTATCTGTATTATACACAGAGCAGCGTGTATCTGTATTACACACAGAGCGGCGTGTGTATCTGTATTATACACAGAGCAGCGTGTATCTGTATTATACACAGAGCAGCGTGTGTATCTGTATTATATACAGAGCAGCGTGTATCTGTATTATACACAGAGCAGCGTGTGTATTATACACAGAGCAGCGTGTGTATCTGTATAATACACAGAGCAGCGTGTATATCTGTATTATACACAGAGCATCGTGTGTATCTGTATTATACACAGAGCAGCGTGTATCTGTATTATACACAGAGCAGCGTGTATCTGTATTACACACAGAGCAGCGCGTGTACAGTATCTGTATTATACACAGAGCAGCGTGTGTATCTGTATTATACACAGAGCAGCGCGTGTATCTGTATTATACACAGAGCAGCGTGTGTATCTGTATTATACACAGAGCAGCGTGTGTATCTGTATTATACACAGAGCAGCGTGTGTATCTGTATTATACACAGAGCAGCGTGTATATCTGTATTATACACAGAGCAGCGTGTGTATCTGTATTATACATAGAGCAGCGTGTGTATCTGTATTATACGCTGAGCAGTATCTATCTGTATTATACGCTGAGCAGTGTGTATCTGTATTATACACAGAGCAGCGTGTGTATCTGTATTATACACAGAGCAGCATGTGTATCTGTATTACACACAGAGCAGCGTGTATCTGTATTATACACAGAGCAGCGCGTGTATCTGTATTATACACAGAGCAGTGTGTATCTGTATTATACACAGAGCAGCGTGTGTATCTGTATTATACACTGAGCAGCGTGTATCTGTATTATACACAGAGCAGCGTGTATCTGTATTATACACAGAGCGGCGTGTGTATCTGTATTATACACAGAGCAGCGTGTATCTGTATTACACACAGAGCGGCGTGTGTATCTGTATTATACACAGAGCAGCGTGTATCTGTATTATACACAGAGCAGCGTGTATCTGTATTATACACAGAGCAGCGTGTGTATCTGTATTATACACAGAGCAGCGTGTGTATCTGTATTATACACAGAGCAACGTGTGTATCTGTATTATACACAGAGCAGCGTGTGTATCTGTATTATACACAGAGCAGCGTGTGTATCTGTATTATACACAGAGCAGCGTGTGTATCTGTATTATACACAGAGCAGCGTGTGTATCTGTATTATACACAGAGCAGCGTGTATCTGTATTATACACAGAGCAGCGTGTATCTGTATTATACACAGAGCAGCGTGTGTATCTGTATTATATACAGAGCAGCGTGTATCTGTATTATACACAGAGCAGCGTGTGTATTATACACAGAGCAGCGTGTGTATCTGTATAATACACAGAGCAGCGTGTATATCTGTATTATACACAGAGCATCGTGTGTATCTGTATTATACACAGAGCAGCGTGTATCTGTATTATACACAGAGCAGTGTGTATCTGTATTATACACAGAGCAGCGTGTGTATCTGTATTATACACTGAGCAGCGTGTGTATCTGTATTATACACAGAGCAGCGTGTATATCTGTATTATACACAGAGCAGCGTGTCTATCTGTATTATACACAGAGCAGCGTGTGTATCTGTATTATACACAGAGCAGCGTGTGTATCTGTATTATACACTGAGCAGCGTGTATCTGTATTATACACAGAGCAGCGTGTATCTGTATTATACACAGAGCAGCGTGTATCTGTATTATACACAGAGCAACGTGTATCTGTATTATACACAGAGCAGCGTGTATCTGTATTATACACAGAGCAGCGTGTATCTGTATTATACACAGAGCAGCGTGTATCTGTATTATACACAGAGCAGCGTGTATCTGTATTATACACAGAGCGGCGTGTGTATCTGTATTATACACAGAGCAGCGTGTATCTGTATTACACACAGAGCGGCGTGTGTATCTGTATTATACACAGAGCAGTGTCTATCTGTATTATACACAGAGCAGTGTGTATCTGTATTATACACAGAGCAGCGTGTGTATCTGTATTATACACAGAGCAACGTGTGTATCTGTATTATACACAGAGCAACGTGTGTATCTGTATTATACACAGAGCAGCGTGTATCTGTATTATACACAGAGCAGCGTGTGTATCTGTATTACACACAGAGCAGCGTGTGTATCTGTATTATACACAGAGCAGCGTGTGTATCTGTATTATACACAGAGCAGTGTCTATCTGTATTATACACACAGCAGTGTCTATCTGTATTATACACAGAGCAGCGTGTGTATCTGTATTATACACAGAGCAGCGTGTGTATCTGTATTATACACAGAGCAGCGTGTCTATCTGTATTATACACAGAGCAGCGTGTATCTGTATTATACACAGAGCAGCGTGTGTATCTGTATTATACACAGAGCAGCGTGTGTATCTGTATTATACACAGAGCAGCGTGTATCTGTATTATACACAGAGCAGCGTGTATCTGTATTATACACAGAGCAGCGTGTGTTTCTGTATTATACACAGAGCAGCGTGTGTTTCTGTATTATACACAGAGCAGCGTGTGTATCTGTATTATACACAGAGCAGCGTGTGTATCTGTATTATACGCAGAGCAGCGTGTGTATCTGTATTATACACAGAGCAGCGTGTGTATCTGTATTATACACAGAGCAGCGTGTGTATCTGTATTATACACAGAGCAGCGTGTGTATCTGTATTATACGCAGAGCAGCGTGTGTATCTGTATTATACACAGAGCAGCGTGTGTATCTGTATTATACGCTGAGCAGCGTGTGTATCTGTATTACACACAGAGCAGCGTGTATCTGTATTATACACAGAGCAGCGTGTATCTGTATTATACACAGAGCAGCGTGTGTATCTGTATTATACACAGAGCAGCGTGTGTATCTGTATTATACACAGAGCAGCGTGTGTATCTGTATTATACACAGAGCATCGTGTGTATCTGTATTATACACAGAGCAGCGTGTATCTGTATTACACACAGAGCAGCGTGTATCTGTATTATACACAGAGCAGCGTGTGTATCTGTATTATACACAGAGCAGCGTGTATCTGTATTATACACAGAGCAGCGTGTATCTGTATTATACACAGAGCAGCGTGTATCTGTATTATACACAGAGCAGCGTGTATCTGTATTATACACAGAGCAGTGTCTATCTGTATTATACACAGAGCAGCGTGTATCTGTATTACACACAGAGCAGCGTGTGTATCTGTATTATACACAGAGCAGCGTGTGTATCTGTATTATACACAGAGCAGCGTGTATCTGTATTACACACAGAGCAGCGTGTGTATCTGTATTATACACAGAGCAGCGTGTGTATCTGTATTATACACAGAGCAGCGTGTATCTGTATTACACACAGAGCAGCGTGTATCTGTATTACACACAGAGCAGCGTGTGTATCTGTATTACACACAGAGCAGCGTGTGTATCTGTATTACACACAGAGCAGCGTGTGTATCTGTATTATACACAGAGCAGCGTGTGTATCTGTATTATACGCAGAGCAGCGTGTGTATCTGTATTATACACAGAGCAGCGTGTGTATCTGTATAATACACAGAGCAGCGTGTGTATCTGTATTATACACAGAGCAGCGTGTATCTGTATTACACACAGAGCAGCGTGTATCTGTATTATACACAGAGCAGCGTGTGTATCTGTATTATACACAGAGCAGCGTGTGTATCTGTATTATACACAGAGCAGCGTGTGTATCTGTATTATACACAGAGCAGCGTGTGTATCTGTATTATACACAGAGCAGCGTGTGTATCTGTATTATACACAGAGCAGCGTGTGTATCTGTATTATACACAGAGCAGCGTGTATCTGTATTATACACAGAGCAGCGTGTATCTGTATTATACACAGAGCAGCGTGTATCTGTATTATACACAGAGCAGCGTGTGTATCTGTATTATACACAGAGCAGCGTGTGTATCTGTATTATACACAGAGCAGCGTGTGTATCTGTATTACACACAGAGCAGCGTGTATCTGTATTACACACAGGGCAGCGTGTATCTGTATTATACACAGAGCAGCGTGTGTATCTGTATTATACACAGAGCAGCGTGTGTATCTGTATTATACACAGAGCAGCGTGTATCTGTATTATACACAGAGCAGCGTGTGTATCTGTATTATACACAGAGCAGCGTGTATCTGTATTATACACAGAGTAGTGTGTATCTGTATTATACACTGAGCAGCGTGTGTATCTGTATTATACACAGAGCAGCGTGTCTATCTGTATTATACACAGAGCAGCGTGTATCTGTATTATACACAGAGCAGCGTGTGTATCTGTATTATACACAGAGCAGCGTGTGTATCTGTATTATACACAGAGCAGCGTGTATCTGTATTATACACAGAGCAGCGTGTGTATCTGTATTATACACAGAGCAGCGTGTGTATCTGTATTATACACAGAGCAGCGTGTGTATCTGTATTATACACAGAGCAGCGTGTGTATCTGTATTATACACAGAGCAGCGTGTGTATCTGTATTATACACAGAGCAGCGTGTGTATCTGTATTATACACAGAGCAGCGTGTGTATCTGTATTATACACAGAGCAGCTTGTGTATCTGTATTACACACAGAGCAGCGTGTATCTGTATTATACACAGAGTAGTGTGTATCTGTATTATACACTGAGCAGCGTGTGTATCTGTATTATACACAGAGCAGCGTGTCTATCTGTATTATACACAGAGCAGCGTGTATCTGTATTATACACAGAGCAGCGTGTGTATCTGTATTATACACAGAGCAGCGTGTGTATCTGTATTATACACAGAGCAGCGTGTATCTGTATTATACACAGAGCAGCGTGTGTATCTGTATTATACACAGAGCAGCGTGTGTATCTGTATTATACACAGAGCAGCGTGTGTATCTGTATTATACACAGAGCAGCGTGTTTATCTGTATTATACACAGAGCAGCGTGTGTATCTGTATTATACACAGAGCAGTGTGTATCTGTATTATACACAGAGCAGCGTGTGTATCTGTATTACACAGAGCAGCGTGTGTATCTGTATTATACATAGAGCAGCGTGTATCTGTATTATACACAGAGCAGCGTGTATCTGTATTATACACAGAGCAGCGTGTGTATCTGTATTATACACAGAGCAACGTGTGTATCTGTATTATACACGAGCAGCGTGTGTTTCTGTATTATACACAGAGCAGTGTGTATCTGTATTACACACAGAGCAGCGTGTGTATCTGTATTATACACAGAGCAGTGTCTATCTGTATTATACACAGAGCAGCGTGTATCTGTATTATACACAGAGTAGTGTATATCTGTATTATACACAGAGCAGCGTGTGTATCTGTATTACACACAGAGCAGCGTGTGTATCTGTATTATACACAGAGCAACGTGTGTATCTGTATTATACACAGAGCAGCGTGTATCTGTATTATACACAGAGCAGCGTGTATCTGTATTATACACAGAGCAGCGTGTGTATCTGTATTATACACAGAGCAGCGTGTGTATCTGTATTATACACAGAGCAGCGTGTGTATCTGTATTACACACAGAGCAGCGTGTGTATCTGTATTATACACAGAGCAGCGTGTGTATCTGTATTATACACAGAGCAGTGTATATCTGTATTACACACAGAGCAGCGTGTATATCTGTATTATACACAGAGCAGCGTGTGTATCTGTATTATACACAGAGCAGTGTCTATCTGTATTATACACAGAGCAGCGTGTGTATCTGTATTATACACAGAGCAGTGTCTATCTGTATTATACACAGAGCAGTGTCTATCTGTATTATACACAGAGCAGTGTCTATCTGTATTATACACAGAGCAGCGTGTGTATCTGTATTATACAAAGAGCAGCGTGTATCTGTATTATACACAGAGCAGCGTGTGTATCTGTATTATACACAGAGCAGCGTGTGTATCTGTATTATACACAGAGCAGCGTGTGTATCTGTATTATACACAGAGCAGTGTCTATCTGTATTATACACAGAGCAGCGTGTGTATCTGTATTATACACAGAGCAGTGTCTATCTGTATTATACACAGAGCAGTGTCTATCTGTATTATACACAGAGCAGTGTCTATCTGTATTATACACAGAGCAGCGTGTGTATCTGTATTATACACAGAGCAGCGTGTATCTGTATTATACACAGAGCAGCGTGTGTATCTGTATTATACACAGAGCAGCGTGTGTATCTGTATTATACACAGAGCAGCGTGTGTATCTGTATTATACACAGAGCAGTGTCTATCTGTATTATACACAGAGCAGCGTGTGTATCTGTATTATACACAGAGCAGTGTCTATCTGTATTATACACAGAGCAGTGTCTATCTGTATTATACACAGAGCAGTGTCTATCTGTATTATACACAGAGCAGCGTGTGTATCTGTATTATACACAGAGCAGCGTGTATCTGTATTATACACAGAGCAGCGTGTGTATCTGTATTATACACAGAGCAGCGTGTGTATCTGTATTATACACAGAGCAGCGTGTGTATCTGTATTATACACAGAGCAGTGTCTATCTGTATTATACACAGAGCAGCGTGTGTATCTGTATTATACACAGAGCAGTGTCTATCTGTATTATACACAGAGCAGTGTCTATCTGTATTATACACAGAGCAGTGTCTATCTGTATTATACACAGAGCAGCGTGTGTATCTGTATTATACACAGAGCAGCGTGTATCTGTATTATACACAGAGCAGCGTGTGTATCTGTATTATACACAGAGCAGCGTGTGTATCTGTATTATACACAGAGCAGCGTGTGTATCTGTATTATACACAGAGCAGTGTCTATCTGTATTATACACAGAGCAGTGTCTATCTGCTCTGTGTATGCGTGTGTATCTGTATTATACACAGAGCAACGTGTGTATCTGTATTATACACAGAGCAGTGTCTATCTGTATTATACACAGAGCAGCGTGTGTATCTGTATTATACACAGAGCAACGTGTGTATCTGTATTATACACAGAGCAGCGTGTATCTGTATTATACACAGAGCAGTGTGTATCTGTATTACACACAGAGCAGCGTGTGTATCTGTATTATACACAGAGCAACGTGTGTATCTGTATTATACACAGAGCAGTGTCTATCTGTATTATACACAGAGCAGCGTGTGTATCTGTATTATACACAGAGCAACGTGTGTATCTGTATTATACACAGAGCAACGTGTGTATCTGTATTATACACAGAGCAGTATCTATCTGTATTATACACAGAGCAGCGAGTGTATCTGTATTATACACAGAGCAGCGTGTATATCTGTATTATACACAGAGCAGTATCTATCTGTATTATACACAGAGCAGCGAGTGTATCTGTATTATACACAGAGCAGCGTGTATCTGTATTACACACAGAGCAGCGTGTATATCTGTATTATACACAGAGCAGCGTGTATCTGTATTATACACAGAGCATCGTGTGTATCTGTATAATACACAGAGCAGCGTGTGTATCTGTATTATACACAGAGCATCGTGTGTATCTGTATAATACACAGAGCAGCGTGTGTATCTGTATTACACACAAAGCAGCGTGTATATCTGTATTATACACAGAGCAGCGTGTGTATCTGTATTATACACAGAGCAGCGTGTGTATCTGTATTATACGCTGAGCAGTATCTATCTGTATTATACACAGAGCAGCGTGTGTATCTGTATTATACACAGAGCAGCGTGTATCTGTATTATACACAGAGCAGCGTGTGTATCTGTATTATACACAGAGCAGCGTGTGTATCTGTATTATACACAGAGCAGCGTGTGTATCTGTATTATACACAGAGTAGTGTATATCTGTATTATACACAGAGCAGCGTGTGTATCTGTATTATACACAGAGTAGTGTATATCTGTATTATACACAGAGCAGCGTGTGTATCTGTATTATACACAGAGCAGCGTGTGTATCTGTATTATACACAGAGTAGTGTATATCTGTATTATACACAGAGCAGTGTGTCTGTACTGTGAAGACTTTATTGTGCACAAGGCAGGGTGAAATGTACACAGGGCAGTGTGCTGCACTCACCTCCTGACATACTCGGTACTGATCTATGGCCCAGACAGTTGGCACATGGGTGGCGAGCAGCTGGTACTGTGTCAGGGTGGCGTTACATGCACGGGCGCAAATCAGACGTGTTTTTCCCACTGCGTTGTCTCCGACCACCACGCACTTTATGGTCTCAACGTTTGGCCGCTCATAATCCATATCACTGTCCAGCAGCTGGGATCTAATTGATGGGCAACACAGAGACAAGGGAAGAGATTGGAGAGGGAGCGTGAGGAGAATCACAATGAAGGAGGGTGAGAGACGGAGAGAGAGATGGAAGGAGACAAAAGGTGAGGGAAGGAGACAAAAGGTGAGGGAAGGAGACAAAAGGTGAAGGAGTGAGGGAGAGGGCGAGACGAGGGAGATAGAAGAGAGAAAATGGGGTCAGTGTGCTTAATATCGAGATTGTTTTATTCCACCACAACATGGACCTCGTAAATCCCCCGAAGAAGCTCCAATTATCCAATACTGCTGCACAGGATTCCTATAAGTTAATAGGGTCAGTTACACACCTGTCCTATGGGATAAGAATATGTTACACACACTGGATTCCAGTATTAACGGCGTCAGTGGTACATCCCTTTTATAGGATAATAAGAGGGCGTCTGTCACTCTGAATTCCTGTAGTCAAATCCGCTCAGCTTCTCCCGCGTAACTTCCAGGAATCCCAGGTGTGAGGCGCCTTGTTAATAATTACAAGGCAGGTCCTGCTGACCCTATTAAGGTAGAATAGGAATCAAGACACACAGGTCGTCACGTCAAGAGAAAGCAACGTTCAGAGAGGGAGAGAGAGGGAGGGAGAGGCAGGGAATGGGAGGGAGAAAGGATGAGAGAGAGATGGAAGAAGAGAGGAGAGACCGATAGACAAATACATTATTAATAGGGAGAGAGATGGATGAGGAAAGGGGAGAGAGCGAGACAGAGAATTATCCCAGCATTGCTTTTGACTATATAAATATCTATATATTTGTGATATGTGTAGTATATACATATATATATGTGTGTATATATACATATATAAGTATATTGTATACACACACACTTAGGTATGGAAATATACATACATATATACTCATATTTTTACATTACATATGTACATACACACAAATTAATACATATATTTTATATAGTTCTATATTGACACATGCATAATATATATATATATACACACATTTATTTTTATGCATGTGTCAATATAGATAAAACATATATACTGTATATATATATATATATATATATATAGTGCATCCATAGTAGTATAAAACCTTCCTCATCTCATCGCCATGGCAACACAATCTGTTCCCAAACCGATCTCCTAGCAGCCAGAAATGTCACAGGGAAAAGAACCCCCCCAAACATGAGAGAAGCCCCCCATCCACCAAGTACTAAGACCACCCAAACATGACACAGATAGGAGCCCCCAACACACAGCACTGAGACCACCCAAACATGAGAAAGAGAGGAACCCCCCACAGCACTGAGACCACCCAAACATGAGAAAGAGAGGAACCCCCCACACCACTGAGACCACCCAAACATGAAAGTGGAGCCACTCACCCACCACAGATCACCCGAACATGATAGAAAGGAGCCCCCCACCCAGCACGGAGACCACCCAAACATGATAGAAAGGAGCCCCCCACCCAGCAGGGAGACCACCCCAATATGAAAGAGAGGAGCCCCCCACCCACCCAGCACTGAGACCACCCAAACATGATAAAAAGGAGCCCCCCACCCAGCACGGAGACCACCCAAACATGAAAGAAAGGCGCCCCCCACCAAGCACGGAGACCACCCCAACATGAAAGAAAGGAGCCCCCCACCCAGCACGGAGACCACCCAAACATGAAAGAAAGGAGCCCCCCAGCCAGCACGGAGACCACCCAAACATGAAAGAAAGGCGCCCCCCAGCCAGCGCGGAGACACCCAAACATGAAAGAAAGGAGCCCCCCAGCCAGCGTGGAGACACCCAAACATGAAAGAAAGGAGCCCCCCACACACCCAACCCTGAGACCACCCAAACATGAAAGAGATGAGCCCCCCACCCACCACTGAGACCATCTAAATGAAAGAGAATGGGGAGCCCCACACACACATTCCCAATACCACAGCCCTCCCCACTCCATTCCTTCTCCCCCGAACTTCCTATCACCTAAGACACTACGAGCTCCCCAGCTGACACTATACCACCCTTCTCCCTGTTAGGCCGGGTCCCTCACATGGCGGCCATGATGACATCACCCACGCATCTTCTATTCACATCCGAAAAGGATGAGCAGGGACTGTGTGTGTTTATATGTGTATATCTATTTGTGGGTGGGTGTGTATATATATATATATATTTTTTAAATGTATGTGTTTTTATATAATTGTGAATATATGTGTATATATTTGTGTACGTAGAAATATAAATGTGTATATGTGTACACCTTTGTTTTTCTATGTATATCGTGGTGTCTACGTGAGCGTGTCTGTATCACATTGTGCGTGTATATGTCTGTACATTTGTATCAGTGTGTCTTTGTGTGTCACATTGTATATGTGTATAAATGTAATATATATAGTATGTGTCTAGATATCAATGTGGGTGTTTGTATGTATCAATGTGTGCACATATGTATATGTGTGTCATTGTGAGTGTACCTGCGTCTCTGTGTCATGGTGTGTGTATCCCTGTGTCATGGTGTGTGTGTATATATATCCGTCTGCTCCTATCCCCTGTATTATATCCGGTGTTGGGGGTGCAGGTTGCGACTCCTGGTTTCCAGCGAGGAGGTGTGTGTGTGCGCGCCTGTGTCTGTGTAAGGTGGGGGGGGCGAGAGGATATTTTTTAAGCTAGAAGCGAAAGTCTTGAGTGCCATCTGCTGGCCCCATTAAGTAGCACACACACATACACATCCAGACTCACACTCATACACACACGGCAGATATCCCATTAGGCCCGGGCACAGGGTGGCAACATTTGGGGTGGCAAAAATGTCTGCCCCCAAATACATTTGCCACGCTCTCTGGCCTGATGGGAAGTCACTTTCATATGCCGGGCGCCTCCTTGCTGTCCACCTCCTCCTTTTGATTCGGACATCACCAACCTGGCGTCTTGTTGCCATGGCAAGGTGAACTCGCGGCGTCAAATGACGTCATGACGTGGCGTTACCATGGCAACGAGACGCGGTGTGATGTCACTTTGGAGGAGGAGGGCGCGCTGCACATACATCCAGATACAGCCTCACACACATCCATACACACTCATCCACACACATATATCTAGACATAGACGTTTATACGACAAGACACATACAAACACCATACAGATATATATACACACCCACACACACATATATATATATATATATATATATTTATATCCAAGTACATACAAAGAGACACATCCAGATACACGCCCACATGCAGAGACACACCGACACAAAAGAACAGGAATGACACACACACCAGCACTGGTAATCACAAACCACAGGGCAGACAGACATATGCACATCCTGATTCCTGACATACAGTACGCTCATACACACATTCGGACACATACACACATACATATATGCATACACATTCAGACACACCCACACACATATACATCAAGGCACATACATACACATCAAAGTACACACAGAAAGATACGTCCAGATACACACAGACACAAAAGAACAGGGTTGACACAAACCTCCCACCCACACCAGCACTGGTAATCAGAAACATCAGTGCAGACAGACACATACATCAAGACATACACTCATACACACGTACATATTAACACCATGAGTGGCACATTTAAATAAATAACACCCAGGTAAAAACCACCAGGACTGACACATTTCTAAAAACAAAACACACACTCAGGACAGCAAGATTTACAAACGCACATCCAGAAACACACACACACACAATAGGACAAACACTTCCAGATTCACACACACACACACACACACACACACACAAACACAACAATAGGACAAATACATCCAGACTCACACACAGATTCAGACAGACACACTCAGATCAGGAGGAGTGACAAACACGCCTAGACACAAAAGCCAGGACTGTCAGGTACACACATACAAAAACAATCACACACACCCATACCCCTGGGAAGATTCACACAGATCAAGATGCACACAGATACACGCACATTCTGCACATGCATACACAGGCCCACAGAACACATGTTACATTGCTAGGCACACACAAATACACCCACAGACCAACAAACACATCACAAGTACACACTGCCGGACAGACCCACATATAGTAAATCACATACACAGATATACATGTACCACACGGAATCAGACATTTGGCCGCGGCCGTCTGGCTGCAACCAAATTTCCGCTGGCGTTTGGCCACCGAGGGACCCTTCACCGCTACCGCTGGACACTCAGCCGCCGGCCGTTTTTAGTGAAGGGGATTAGAGTTAGGGCTTCGAGTAAGGGGTTTTAGGGTAAAGGGTTTTATGGCAAAGGGTCAAGGTTTTTAAGGTAGGGTGCAGCGCAAGTATTAGGGGTGTTTAGGGTAAGGCGTAAGGTAAGGGGCTTACCTTGGCGTGGGTGGCGGAGAGATGTCCTGGCAGCGAGGTGAGTGGCAGCTAAACGCCTGCGGTGATTTGTATATGCAGAGGTAGGTAGATACACACACACACCACATCCAAACACAAGCATATCTACTACTGGTATTTATTTAGATATGCAGCCAGAAACACAAACAGATAACCACACAACCAGTCAAACACATTTAACATTAACACACATACACCCACATTCATAAACACATGTGCACAAGAGATACACGCACACACACAAAGAAAGACAAACACAAACACAAACACATACTCATACAGATAAACAGATACACATACACTGATTTACACACAATCACTGCCAGTGGGTTTAATACCTGTAGCCCCCCTAGTGTAAGGAGTTAATGGCCTTAACAGGTCAACTGTGTGGGCTCACACAGAGTAACACCCCTCTCCCCTCACATGATATAGAGTGACATGGTAGAAAAGAGTTAATAATGTAAATATGTTCTGTGTATAGGTATGTGTACTAAGATTGATCTGTCCCCATTTGTTGTTTTATAGTTAGGGAAAGTGCCCTACCCAGTTAGCGTTCGTAGAAATGGCCATGATGAACCCATCTGATTATACGAGGAAGCCTGTGCCCAAAAGGGTTTCCCCAGATAGGAACTGTAGGGCATACTCGGATCAGTTCAGACAGAAGGTCTGTAGCTAATTCAAACCCAGTCTGCCCAGAGGTCGCAGTCCGTGTACAGTACTGGGGTATTGATCCCGAGGAAATAGAATGCCGGCCAATACCCGCAAGGAGCTCACTAATAATGGGACATGTTGGACGGGACGCTACATCTTACCCAAAGAGAAACAAGCCTAAGTACCTCCCTAGCGTATTAAGATGAGGGTACTTAGGGAAGAAGAAAATAGTATAAACACTGTACATATATGGCTGTGACCCATCTTAAGTGTCCCAGTTAAAGTGTGTGGCAGAGTTAATTTTGGAGTTAATATGTCTGGATGTTTTATTTCTATTTCTTTAATCATGGACGCATTCTGAATATCTGGATTAACATTTTGATTTATTTCTTCAAACATGTATGTTTCCTTGAGCAGAAGTCTCCTACCATCAATTGCAAGAGAAATTAAGATTTAATTGACTATTGGGGTATGTTTCCTTGAGCTGAATAGGCAAACCCCTCCCTTAATTGTTATTCAATTGCATGTGAATAGAGTATTTAAGACAGACGATCTTGGCTGTGACCCATCTTAAGTGTCCCAGTTAAAGTGTGTGGCAGAGTTAATTTTGGAGTTAAAATTGGAGGAAGATCGGGACTCTGCACAACAACTTTGCAACTGTGAGAACTTAACATTCGAAAAGCTGTGATTCTTTGTACTCTTCCTATCCTGCAATAACTTGGAATCTCTCCTCCTGCATCTCACAATGCCCTCCATGTTACTTTTTCTGTTTACTGTTTCCTCACTCCTTGGTGAACGTCTCTGTTCTCGCCAACATCCCCACTGCACCATTATTTATACACCTCTCTCACAACAACGTCTTTACCCCTCAATAAAAAAACACCCACAAATCCTCTATTCACACCCTCTATCTACTCATTCCTGCTGCTGGGGATCAACCCCTAAGCCTGAAGCCAGACATACACACCTGATTTCATCCATGCCTCCCTGCCATCTCTTCCCCTGTAAAGTGTGTTAACCCTTAAGTTATTTGACTAACCTTATAACTTGCCCCACAAAGCAAGCATCCCAATAGCCTGCACTTATGGTTACTGTCCCAAACTAAGTCACTCCTACCACCCATTGTGACCAAGCACTGCTATCTACAGCACTTATTCCCTCACCTACTGTCTCTGTAAGTTCCCCATCAAACCTCTTAGATTGTAAGCTCTTCGGGGCAGGGATTTCCTTTCCAATTGTCTGATTTTGCTGCACTTATTGTATAATTATAATTCCCTGTACTGTATTCTCTGTGAAGCGCTGAGTACACCTTTGGCGCTATATAAATAAAGACATACATATATCAGAACTGTGAATAGAGTGGTGTGTAAGTTTGAAGAGCATTATCACCAGCTGATATTAAAGCTCCTGTTTGTACTATAAAAGTTCCTGGCGCCCAATATTATTCCTTCAGGGTGGCTTATTATCTGAGGAAGGGGCTGTGACCCTGAAACGTAACTGTAGTTCTGCTGATACTATGCAGTAAAACCTGCTGATACTATGCAGTAAAACCCAGCAATTTTTGCTGCAGTATTTGTATGCCTCCATTCTACTTTTTCTGTTCATACTGTTATAGCCCTCTGGAACATAGGGGGAGGGATGGGCTAGCTTGAACCAAGATTTATACTCCATATATATTTTTGTACACCATCTGGCATTGGAAGTGCCCCTGTATATCTTAATTTTATTATTATTCCATCAGCATATCTACACCCATCCTGCACGGATCCAGCGCCCTGACAAAATATGAGCGACTGTACAAAGCTATGTACATAGACAACTGATGTAAACTCCTTAACAGCTGGGCAAGGAGGGTTACATATGGTTACATTACACCGGTGTTGGGTATATTGGTTGGCATGCAGATACTACCGTCTAACCTCTCTCTAGTATAGTAGCCAATCAGTGCCAGTTGGTTTAACTTACCACACAACACAATGTTAGTAACATTAAGTTTGCGTTTGTGGCATTCAAACTACACTTGATTTAGCTTTATTGTTTTTTTAATGTTTTTAAAGATTCTACAGTAAAAGTTGTATTGTCAAAAGACAATTTTGTGTATTTGTTGGTAGTCTAGGTCAGACATAGGTAGCATTTTGAAGGCTGATTCAGACCCTCTACCTACGTCATCTAGCTCTACTCCAATTCTTTATGACATTGGGTGAGCCTTCTACGATCAGAGGAATGCAGCAGTTGACCACTAGGCCACTTGTTGATGTGGAGCCTCGAGTGCAAGCCAGGGTCCTCTATGTGTGTAGCCAAAAGCAAGTATAAGTGTAAGCAAAGTCATCCTGATAGTACATCTTCTGCGGCTACAGCATGACCACACACAAAGCTAAGCCCAAACAGGGTGTGAAAACTGTAGTGATGAAGAAAAGAGGAAATCTACCTACAACTCTGCGATTTCGGTTTCTTCAAGCCCTCTATGGCAGACTCCAATGGGTTTAAGTACTCCAACCAGCCGAGATAGGACAAGAACTTCAGAGACCGCTATAAAAGGGAGCGTTACCCATCCCTGATTAGTTATCCTCTCTTCTAGCATTCTTTAAAGGAAGCACAAACATTTCAAGGAAAAAACAGAAGGGAAAATCCTGCCATAGAGTACTTGAAGAAACCGAAATATCGGTAGGCAAGTTTCCTTTTTTCTTCTATGTCCTCTATGGTCGACACCAATGGGATATCCCAGACCAACTATAAAAATGATAGGAGCCCTGCTCTTGACAACTGGAACAACTGCTTGAAACACCTTCCTTCCAAATCTTGTATCAGCCAATGCTTGAACATCCAGCCGGTAAGGGGTAGCAAGTGTATGCAAAGATTACCAGGTTCCTGCTTTACATATTTCCTGAGCGGAGGCTTCAGCCTTTCTGCCCATGAAGTTGCAATAGACGTGGTAGAGTAGGTTTATAATCCTACAGGTAGCTTCTTCCTGCAGATTTGGGCTGAAGGAGTGGCTCAGTGAGTAAAGACATTGACTCTGAAAACAATGATGCCGAGTTTGAAGCAGGGGAGCTTGATTCTAATCCCGGTGTCAGCTCCTTGTGACTTTGGACAAGTCACTTTATCTCCTTGTGCCTCAGGCACCAAAAGCATAGATTGTTAGCTCTATGGGGTAGGGACCTGTGCCTGCAAAAATTATATGTACAGCGCTGCATACATTGTCAGCGCTATACAAGAAAATACAATTATTATCTATACGCTTTGCAAATAGCTACTGTACCTTGATCCATCTGGATATTGAGGAGAAAGATGCTGCCTAACCCTCTCTAGGTCCGCCAAAAAGAATAAACAACCTTGAGGTCTTCATAAAACGGTCAGTCCTCTGTATATATGTTGTTAATGCTCTAACCACATCCAGATTGTGCTCCTTATCGCAATGATGTCCTGATTCATATGAAAATCAGACGCTAGTTTACTTTGAAAATGCAGAACGGTTCTCATCACTCTCGTCTTAGTGCATCTGAAATCATGGTCAACGACAGGATAAAGCATGGAGCTCCCCAACTCTGCGCGCTATTGTAATCACTTTAATGGTGAGTAAGCTCATCGAAAGATCGGGAATCGGTTCAAATGCAGATGAAGAGAGTTGCTCCAGGACCAGATTCAGGTCCCACACATGAACAGAAACAGGAATCGTATTCGTAGGTCTAATTCTAGAAACGCCTCTCATAAATCTAGCAATCATAGGATCAAGGGCAATTTGTTACTGATATAATGCATCCCATTGCAGAGGCCTGGACCAAAAGGGATGCAGGCTTCAATCCTGTCTGAAATCCCTGCTGAAGGTGTTCAATATATTAGATAATAAATAAAAAGCACCCCCACACATTCTCTATTCACCTCCTCTCTCTGTATCTACTCCTTGTTGCTGCTGGGGATATCTCTTTTAATCCTGGACCCAGCAATATACACATCTGCCCTCATCCACACCTCCCTGTCACCTCTTTGTCTTCTAATGGTGTTAACCCATCTAATGTAATACCGTCCAACCTTAAAACTCGCCTCACAATAGCCTGGACTATGGCTCCTGTCCCACACCCACAGTCACTTGTACCAACCATTGACATCCCTCACCTGCTGCTCTGTAAGTCTCCCAACATACCACTTAGATTGTAAGGGGCAGGGATTTCCTTTCCTATTGTCTGACTTTGCTGCGCTTGTTGTATTATTATAATTCCCTGTACTGTTTTGTCTTTGTAAAGCGCTGAGTAGACTGTTGGCGCCATATAAAGATATATACACATACTTACATTAGGCACTTTTAGTTGCAAGGGTTCAATTTTCCGTATGTTTAAAGATCTCTTGATGAGTATGCATTTCCAAAATGAGAGGCTCATACCCAAAGGATGCTTGTGCGGTTTGGATCAACATGCACACAGTGGCGGAATTCTCATTAGGCCTGGGCCTATGGTGGCAACATTTTGGGGCGGCAGGTACAATTGGCGCTTGCCGCTGGTGCATGTGCAATTGGCGCTTGCCAATCATGCATGCGCAGCCGGCAAGCGCAGATCACGAATGCACCGATCGTGCATGCATGGCCGGCAACATGATGTCACACGGCATCACCGTGCCGTGGCGATGGGACGGTGCGGCGCTGGAGGAGGAGGGCAGAATCAGGTAAGTGCCTAAGGGCGGCAAATTTTAAATCCGATCATGCATACATAAGTGAGCGTATGTCCTGCGATGAAATTTAATACACTAAAACTTAGATTTGCGTTGACCACCTTGAAGCAGTACTCAGCACTGCAACAATGGAGACAACGCCTGACTTCATTTGTCTGGTTAACACCGCCATTCCTCCAATTGAGTCAGCTTCTCACATCCTCATCAATATGTGAATAACAGTTATTCATTGAGCAGACATTCAATATTTGATAAGTTATTCAACAACTCAAGTATTGAATAAATATCTGCTCAGTTAGTTTTTTTATTTAGCCACATTTTTATTTCATTTCAGTACATTTTATTCAACCAAATATTATTTTATGCATGTACAAGTGTACATCAGCATTTTCATTCTTTCTATTGAGTGAGCTTCTCACATCCTCATCAATATGTGAATGTATATATTGAATAAATGGCTGCTCAATGATTTGTTTTTATTTAACCTACTTTACAATTATGTCAATTATATCTCCTTTTATTGCAGCATATACAAGTGCAAGACTTGATCTATTCTACATTAAGTATGTGGCCAGCGAAGCTTACCAAAGCCCGTGAAGTGGCCCACCGCCAGCCAAAATAATTGCTCACGCCAATCAGCAACAAGCTAAACAACAACCTCTCAATTATATTGACACTGTGAGATGACATCTGGTCAGGCTTAAGGAAAATGGCAGAATATAGTGCTGGTGGTGCTTCTGAGGCCTACTCAGCTGGCAGTATGATGGAGGTCTAGTTTATAGACAAAAGAAGCTTTAACATCAGGAACAACCCTTAGACATACTGGTTTCCACTTTCCAGTGTCAACTCTGAAAGAATAACGAGCACTGCTGGCAGCATTGTCAATGAGCATCACATACAGTAAGGCTGTTGCCCCAAAATGTGGAGACGTTGGTATTCATTCAAATGTGCCGCAGCCTCTTTGATGAAGGTGGCGCAAAAAACCTCCAACAATTTCAAGAAGCAAGAATATACCACTGGCGCGAAGGAAAAAATTATTGGAAGTGACAGCAAAACGTGTAGGGTGGTTAGTGCGCATGTGCCAAGTGTCTTCAACTCACCAAGGTCAGTCACGGTGTCCAGCCCGTGCTGCTCGGCGAGCCCTGTAGAAATCTCTCAAACGGATCACGTGATGCGAAAGTCATGAGCGTTCGGCATACCATCTGTGAGAGGACGCTTACCCGGTGCTGAGGCGAGGAGGACGGGGGTTGCCACTGATTTTGAGTTGGTTGTATTCTACATGCAATTGTTTTACCACAGAAATGCGAGTGTGTTGTGTATATGTTATGCCCAAATTTTTATCTTATTAAACTGTATTACGCTATGTTGCTCTCTCTCTCTCTGTTCCCTATATGTCCTGATGCTGAGCCTGGAGATTTACCAGATCTCATCACTTGGGAATGTGGATCCCTATCTGGAAATCCTTACAGCACTCTTCCCCTATTTTTCCAATGAGTTTTTCCTTTGCGCCAGTGGTATATTCTTGCTTTTTCTCCTTTTTTCTCTTTGGGTGAGAGACATAGCGGGTGGGCTGCAGGGAAAATTTAGAGTGTTCACAGTTGTTTATTATTTAACTGTCGATTTAGGTTGGGCAGTTCTATTTTTACACTTTCTGCTCTGTATCAAAAATCTCAAAAGGATTATAAATTCCAGCGAGGTTGTTTATCATTGATGCTGATCACTATGTGGATGATCAGAAAGATGACCATGATGATATGAAAAATAAGTAGGCCCTCCTCATTGCTGACAAGCACCAGTGAAGTAAAAAACAAAACAAAACAATGGGTTTTCCTTGCAAATCGTTTTGAATTATTTTAGGTTCCATTTTTTGTTATATGGATTTTCTCTTGTTTTTTTTTAGCTTTTGAATTTTAAGCTACATGTACTCATTTTTTGGGGGGACTAAGGGTCCACTAGGGACATACTTTCCACTAGGGCACTTGTGGGCAACAAGGGACAAGAGATCCGGGAGCCGCATGGAGTGTCATCTGCGATACCAATCACATACCATATAGGTAATGTGCGTAATGTGCGGCCCTTTTGAGGGATCAATGTTGCCCAACACTGCTCTATAGGAATAATAAACTACAACATTAGGTAAGAAAGCTTTTTGCACCATCTTCCAAGCCAAGCCAACAAAAGGGGCCTGGTGGGTCTCCCACATTCTCTAGAGTCCACAGGAGAAGTTGAGTGCTGCGTCCTGTGCTAGTACACCTGCTTTCTGTGTTGGGCAATTGGAGATTGTGCCCACACACAAATCATTTCCACTCAATCATGGTGGGGCCCACGGCTCAGCTATGTTCTGGGCCCCTACCAGTTGTTGAGTGGAAGAGGAGAGGTAACGGTGGGGCCCGAGACTAACTATGTCCTGAGTCCCTATGAGTAGTAAAGGGGAGGTGTGTGTATGGATAGGGCCCAGAACTAAGACATGGCCTGGTTCCTGGGGAGGAGGGGAATGGTTGGGCCAAACACCTGCCAACTTTGTTGGGAAACTGGAGATTTATCTCACGCACAAATTATTGCCCATTCTCAATGGCGAGCACTGGATTAGGAGTGCAACATCTCTCTCTAAGTGTATGTTTTTCCTGTAATAGAGCGTTTGCACCCTGTTGTAACAAAGACAGAACCTTTTTGCTACATACCGCAGTATATTTACTATTTTTGGTCAAGGCCTTGATCTTTAAAAAAAATTAAAATTCTTTAACACTTTTTTCATTTTTGATGTGTCACGTCATATATTAATATTAATGTATTGACTCTTTTTTTGTTGTTGCATACTGTATATGGATCACTTAAGCCAGTTATAAAGACATAGCACAGACAGCAGAGATACTTCATTTTTCAGAGGACGCTAATCGCATACTCCTCCAAAGTAACCCTAAACAAACATTTGGCCCTGATAAACCACAAGATTACTGGAGGGACCTGGAGGATTTAAAAATAAAAGAATGTAAGCTACTTTCTCATTGTACAACACTAAGTGAATATCACAAAAAAAATGAATCCCAAGAGGTTTTCGAATAAGTAACTCGCCTACTATAGGTAGAAATAATAATTATTTTTGCATTAAATGGTGTAATATACTAACCAAAGCATCTCAAGACTTAATACTTTTAGTGATAAAGCAAGTTAGTGCACAACTAACACACGTCAGAGGTGAAATTCTACAAAAATAGAACTACAACGGGATAAAGCTCAAACAGCAGAAGAATGCAGAGACATTACAACCAATATAAACACAAAAATTTAGTAATTAAAAAAAGATTAATAAATATTTAAGAAGAAAAAAAATCTAAAAAGTCGTACAAGACTATAAAACTGAAAGAGTTTACCTTGGGTTTAAAGGGGATTACAGACGTCCAACCCAGTTTAGAACAACTACAAGACCTTTTCTACAAAATCAGAACACTGAACTTTCATCAGATATCTCCACTGATTCCATCACTCCTACTGCGCATTTGTATTTATTTTTTTATAGAAAAAGGACCCAAACCAAATCTACACGAAGGGGCAAAAGAACGCAGAGGACGCTGTTCATTAAGGCCGTTAACTCTGAATTCGACAAAAATCAGAAATAGTTGTATTTAATCTCTCTAACAGGTCATTATAATAATTAATAATAATAGTATGTTCTTGTATAGCGCTGCTAGTTTTACGTAGCACTTTACAGAGATGCGGAGCTTACAATCTATTTTTTGGTGCCTGAGGCACAGGGAGATAAAATGACTTGCCCAAGGTCACAAGGAGCCGACACCAGGAATTGAACCAGGTTTCCCCTGCTTCAAACTCAGTGCCATCCCTTCTCCCTTCTATCATTATCAGATTTTGACCTAAAAATACTGTCTAAACGGTCTTTCATTTGAACCAAAAGTATCTGTTTTAAGTTTGAAACTGAATTGTTTCAATGAACGTTCCTTAAACATCCATTCTTTCTTTCTTTAAATCCAGGTTCAGATACCAGCAGATGAGAGCAACCAATGATAACACCCTCTACGGCTGAGTCCATAGTGACTTCGGAGGCGCGCTGAGGCTGAAGGAAAGCGGGTGCTTTCCCTGGCCTTAGTTTGCGCGCCGTCCGGGGGCGTGTCGGGGGGCGGGCCAGTGACGTCACGGAGCTGGTTGCCCTCATTGGGCGAACCGCTCACATGACCCGGCCCTGCGCTCCCGTGAGCGCTCAAACTAAAAAATTATTGTCGGCTACGCTTCCACACGCCTGCGGACGCGTGCGCGAGCCCCTGCTAAAGCCGCTCTCATTGCGGCTGCAGGGGCTCACTGACAAGCGTCAGCGCGCCTCAGCGCGGGTCAGCGGATAAGCGCTGACCATGGACTCAGCTTATATCTGCTTCGACTACGACTTCTACAACCACATCTGGAAAAATGTTATTCAAATTTATAGCCCCACTGAAAAATTCAGCAATAAGTACTGTACCTTTACAAACATGCTTACATTCGACGTTGATACATTTGACAAATGCACACATTAGGTACAGTTTACATTTTTTAGAAAATAATACAAAGTAATTAAACATCTAGCAGATGCTAATGACCAGTGTTCGACAAACCTATACATTTGCTCGCCCCGGGCGAGTGAATTTAACCCCCGGGCGAGTAAATATTGGCCCAAGCAGCACACGTTTGATACTAGGTGGCGTGTAGATTTTTTTGTGTGGCGAGTAGATTTTTTGGTGATTTGTCAACCACTGCTAATGACATTATAATTAAGAAAGCGGATAAGAGAGGAAACATTGTAGTCTTAAATTGGAGTCAGGAAGGAATTTGTTTTTTCCCTTGGATGATATGTCACTGGATATAGGATAAAGTATCTGCCGTCTAAATTTAGCATAGGTTGAACTTGATGGACGTACGTCTTTTTTCAACCTCATCTACTATGTAACTATGTAAATTAGATGGATTCCAAAACAGAGGCACTAAAACAGTTAAACACCATCAATACGAACAAAAAAATTGAGTTTTGATCCTACTCTGAAATATCAAACTGACCTTAATGATATACAGTACTTACCACCATCGATGGATTGATTATGACACCTCATCCTTTCTAACTTTATCTTCTCCAAGAAGTCCTCTTTGTTATTTATTACCCACAATTCACAAAGAGCTACTTAACCCACCAGGAAGGCCAATAATTTCAGTCACCGCATTAATCAGTCAACATATTTCTCTGTGTTTGGATTCTTTTTGACAATAATATGTTTGTATAATTCATTCTTATATTAAAGATTTTTTAAATTATTTTTTTAATCCAAAATCAGGACTTTGGACCCGGAGGATAAACCGTTTATTCTTGTAACAATGGACGTATCTATAGTCTATACACAAGAAGGTATGGATGTCATTAAACAGATTCTGATAAGAGACCATGAAGGTAACCCTCCTGTCGATTTCCTGATCTCATTATTACACTTTATTCGACATAACAATTATTTCCGATTTGAATCTCAAGACTACAGTATCTTCAAACTAGGGGAACGGCAATGGGTTCCAATATGTCAAATTCATATGCTAATTTATACGCGGATCACTATGAAACTAATTTTATTCATTCATACGAGTTTGCAAATGACATCCATACCTTCGAGCGCAATATAGATGATATTTTTCTTATTTGAAGAGGTACAGATCAAAAAGTGAATTTTTCGACTATCGCAATTCACGAGAATCCTCTATTCGTTTCACCACAATGTGGAGCAAGCAACAGATAGCCTTTCTTGACATTCTTATCAAGGTAACTAATGGCAAATTAACAACAACTATTTACACCAGATAAAAAGACAATTTTACACCCAGACAGCTAACCCCCTCCTAACCTATTCAGATCTCTTCCCAAATCACTGATGACACGAGCTACCAAAATAGTAGACTACAGAAAATCTAGCTACAGTACTGGATGACAGAAATAGGGTATAATCCATCATTCCTTTCAGATATATAACAAAAGATTATTACGAATGCCCCATAAAGATTTTTTTTTAAAAATCAACAGACCAATTTTTGTCTCTACTTATTCTACAGCCAGTAAATTTATCCACCCCAAAAAAAAACCTCCCGTGATGTTCTATAGAAGACGACATAACGTTTCAGAACGACTGGTAAAAGCTGGCAGTCCTAAACACTGTACCACAGATAGTACATTCTTTAAACCTAAACCATGCTGATACAGGTGTGGCAACTGCTCAATCTGTAGAAATATAATTACAGGTCAATTTTTTTACTCAGCCCCATAATAGAAATAAAATTGAAGTTAAACAACGTATAACATGCATTTGAACACATATACTATATCAGATGAAATGTCCCTGCGGACCTATTTACGTAGCAAAGACCATTAGGGAATGAAGAACACGTTTCATAGAACACATATGTACAATCAAGAAAGGCACAGAATTGACAGTATTGATCCAACACTGCAAAACACATGGACATACAGTTTCACAATTAAGAATAATGGGCATAGAGCAGATTGCTAAATCCACAGGAGGCACAGATAGAGGTACTTTATTACTTAGAGCTGAAGCCAAATGGATTTTTCAATTGAACACCGTAACTCCTAATGGTTTAAACAATTTATTGAGCTTAGCCTGCTTTTTTTTCTTTTTTCTTTCAAACTTACATTTTTATTGGGTAGTAAGGCAAAAATATACAGAAATATAAGATGGTTTAAATGAGTTATCAGGGGGAGGGGGGTTGGATACAAAAATGAAAAGGGGGTGAGGGGAGTGTGACGGGGGAGGGGTACCAAGCGTGTAATAAAGGGGTCACACCCATTAGGCACCCCCTTCCACCGTCTGGGAAGTGAGGGGTTAACCAGAAATGTATTATACATATGTTCCCCTGCTTCATAAGCAAAAGGTATGTCCCTTGGTTATCATATTCCCACATTTAGAGGGAATTAATGTATTTTTATTCCCCTGCCTCATGGCAAACCGTTATATTTGCTAAGTGTTTATATTGGTACAATTATGGTGTTTGTACCTGTGCAGTGTATGCAGCAACCACATACACTGGGATCCAGGTGGGAGGGAAAGGGTTAATGTTAATTTTGTGTTTATGGCCCTTTGTCCCTTTTCCCTCCTTTGCAGGCTCCATTTTGCAGTTTCTCCATAGGTCGCCATTGGGGCTCCATATAACCCTATGGAGATTCCGACGATTTGGGCCTGATATCGTAGAAAACCTGCAGGTGGCGCCCGAGAGGAGGAGCAGCGGTTTCCCATTGAAAGTCAATGGAGCCATTAATTTCAATGGTGATTCCTCGAAGCCGACCTCCAGGAACGGGTTGGCAGCCATCCAAACCGCAGACCGCAAGATCGGAAACATTGTCTTGAAGAGAGCTTTGATCACTCCCCGGTCAAGTTCAAATTCAATTGGCGTGGGAAACATAGGTTCTAGGGCACCCAGGAATAAAATTATTTTTGTCCCTAGACCCTAGGAACCCCCTCACTTGACCCCAACCGGGTCCGAGAGTTAATGACCCCGGTAAAGGGTCGTGCTCGTTATAAGGGTCGCACCATAGACTCTAATGGCGGAGGTAAAAGCCGCAAGTAAAAACGGCTAAGTCGGGATGAGAAGAAACCTGGAACCCATAACTCCGGTTCTGTTCAACCTAGAGGGCTGAGATTCGGCCACCATGTAGTCCTAGTTCCGGCAGGATTGCATGGCAAATACCGACCCTCTCGGGGCAACAGAACGAAGTCAGGGTAATGGTAAAGTTTGGGTTTCTGCCATTGACTTGCATGGCAGAAAAAAGCCTCGTGTTCAAAAGTGCTTTTAAAACTGTGTTTTGGTATCTCCGATTCTGAGGGTTGTGGAGGGCTGATATTTGGCCACTATGGCAAGGGTCCTCCGGCATGAGGACCTGTCAGATTTCAGCCCGCTCAGACCCACAGAATGGATTATTTTAATATAAATATGATTGTGAAAATGTACTATGTTTTGGGTCCAGGGTAAAAGCCCGGGAAGGCTAGAGCCCATATGGTATGTTAATGCTCAGGGGGGAGACAAGTGGTCTACAATAAGCCCCCTGATCAAAGGCTCCCCCACCCTGCTTGTGTATGCTAGAACAAAGCAGAGCAGAACGTGGGTACTTGTGATAAGTGTTGCGTTTCACACCTTGGGACAAAGGTTTTCCTGTCCCAAGCAGACTGGGCGACGCCAGTCTTGTGGGAGGGGGGCTAGGGAAATGAGCCCGATTAGAATAATGTCCACCCCTGTGGGCAGGTATTACTTTGCCTCTCAAGTGAGGTGACAAAGGGTCATTGGGTGGAGGTAATTGATGTCCAATGCCTGACACCCTCTGTGAATGTATAGGGCTGGAATCCCATATAAACCAGTGTAAACGCTATAACCATTGTCTTCGTGATGTCTTCATTTGTATCCTGTATTGATGAATGAATTTCCAATCCTGTACCCGATTGCTTCATTGTCCAACCCCTAAGTAAGTGCTATATTTTGTCTGTTATTTGTACCATCTTGTGTGTTCACCTTCTTTAAAGGAATAAACTATATTTATTATATCTAAGTCGTGTTCAATTCAACCCAGATATTTTGAGTATATTATAACCTATCACTAGCTACCGTGACAGGGAGGGCAGGAGGGAATGGAACAGCAAATTGGCGAGGCTTCAAAAACATAATAATCTTCAACATAACATGCTTTGCTTTTCCAAGCGGGATTCTGGGGCAGCCTCTTTATCCTTTATGGGATCTGTCTCTGAGGAAGCCGGGTTAGTGAGGAGAAAATAAATGTCATAAGGTAGAATACTTTGGTGGGCCTGGGGAGGCAGCCAGATATACCCACTGGTCGTGGTGAAGGGGTGGTTTTGCAAAATTATAAGTTGAGGGAGTTTAAGGCTACATTTCAACTGCCTATACTGTAAACAATATCCAGGGTAGCCATACCTTCTGGTAACTGTCGTATGTATCATTTAGAAAGTTAGTGAGTTTTTCCATCATACATACTGTTAGGCTGTTTTTTATATTTAAAATATTTTTTTATTTTCTCCCCCCCCTATTTTTGATACAGGATTGTTGCTTAAAGACTGCTCACACCTGCCTTTGTACAATATTTATTACCTTTATCAAATCTTCTACTTTGTGGTATTTATATTTGTAACCCCCCTCTTCAATGGGGTTACCGGGTTGTTATATGGGATTAATAGCAGAGAAGCGTATGCTGGGCCCCACCCTGTGTTGCTGTGGGTATGCGGACATCACAGTATATAGGAGAGAAGGAAGGTTCTGGAAGACAGGTTCCTGGAGGACAAGAGGAGAAGAGCCTCGGGGACTGTCGATAGGGATAATGTTCCTGAAGAAATAGAAGAGATCAGGCTAGGGTGACCAGATGTCCCGTTTTAGCAAGGACAGTCCCAGTTTTTAGGGCTCTGTCCTGACTTTCTCGGGTGCTGTCCTGGTTTGCTTTGCCCCCAATTATGCGGGTCTTTTTATGGGGATGTGGGAACTAGAATTCATTTGGTGTCCCAATGAATTCAGACAATATTTGATATATTATCGGAGATATATCGATGATATATTGATTATCTGGGCAGGGTCATCGTTTGATCTTGATAGATTTATCAATCATTTGAATAATAATAATCGAAATATTGTGCAAAGTGGGGAAAACAATAACAGTGAGATTAATTTCTTGGATCTAAATTTGAAAATTGTGGACAATCAAATTGTCATCAAAACCTTTTTCAAACAGATGGATGTCAATTCCTACCTCAATTACCAAAGCAACCACTCGCGCCAATGGTTAAACAATATTCCAATATTGAGGGTACGTAGGAATTGTTCAAGGTTAACTGACTGACTTAACTGACTTTGATGAACAGTCCCAAATTTTAGCCAAGAGGTTTATTGAAAAAGGTTACGATTCTCGATTGATAGATAAATCCATAGAGTTAAGTAGGGACTATCCTAGAGAACAACTTTTAAAGCCAAAATCCCTTCTAACAACATTAGGTGAGGGGGACACACACAGAGATACACCATTGTTTATCACAGGATTTTGTAATCAGGAAGGAAAAATAAGGAGAATTATGCAAAAACACTGGGGTGTTCTTCTTATGGACCCCGGTTTACAAAATCAACTAAATACCAAACCAAAAGTAGCTTTTAGAAAAGCTAAAAACGTAAAAAATGTACTGGCACCAAGTGCTCTCAAAAAAGAAACTACTATTCAACCCATAGGTGGGAACTTTCTTCAAAGACCCCAAGGTAATTTCAAATGTGGGAGATGTGTAATGTGTCCGTATATGGCACAGGAGAAATGTATTTCTGATTTTAGAAATAAAGAACATCAAATTACACAATTCATTAATTGTAATACCCCATTTGTGATATATGTAATTAATTGCCCTTGTAATCTGAGATATGTGGGGAAAACCATCAGACCCCTAAAAGTCAGAATTGGTGAACACATCAATGGGATTAAG
Source organism: Ascaphus truei (assembly GCF_040206685.1). Taxonomy (NCBI): domain Eukaryota; kingdom Metazoa; phylum Chordata; class Amphibia; order Anura; family Ascaphidae; genus Ascaphus; species Ascaphus truei. Next base: position 191,302,535 of record NC_134487.1, on the reverse strand, counting down.
AATGCACAAAGCAATCTTGATAAAGGGAAAAAGATTCATAATCTATCCCAGCATTGTGTAACCCATCACCAAGGTAAAAGCAATGGATTACATTTTAGGGGGATTGAAATAGTGTTAAGAGACCCTAGGAGGGGAGATCGAGATCTCAAACTCTTACAGAGAGAGCAGTTTTGGATCTTTACTCTGCGGAGTAAAGCACCAGGTGGGCTGAACGAGTTGGTAGAACTGACCCCTTTTCTTAAGTAAGAGGTTAGCTCCCCTCATCTGAGTGCCTATACATATATATATATATATATATATATATATATATATATATATATACAGTGGTTGACAAATCACCAAAAAATCTACTCGCCACACAAAAAAATCTACTCGCCACCTAGTACCAAACATGTGCTGCTTGGGCCAATATTTACTCGCCCGGGGGTTAAATTCACTCGCCCGGGGCGAGCAAATGTATAGGTTTGTCGAACACTGTATATATATATATATATATATATATATATATATATATATATATATATATATATTCAAGTTTATATTATTATTCCCCTTACTGCCCCCCTTCCCCCCCATTTTTTAGAATCTATATATTTTATTTTCTAATACTTATCCTAATCTCTGAGTGATGTTTTTTACATATATTTTTTAATGTATTAGGAGTATGTATTTTGTATGTCATGTCACTTTATGTAGTCAACATATGCTCCATTTAACAATACCACTAATTGTTTAGACGGTAATATATATAACATTCTGTCAATATTTATTTTGTTGGATTTTTTCAAAATCTCTGTAATGTTTCATTATACACATTAAATATATATATATATTAATTAATTAAATATTCATATATACTTTTCCAATATGTCTATACACAATGTCATAGATAGTGATTTCTATTAGATATTTCTTTTGAGTATAAAGTGGGTAGATTTTTTGTGCAATGTTTGTTTATGTACAATGTCCGATTTTGTATAAAGTTTTGTATAAAGTTTTTTGTGTAATGTTTGTTTATGTGCAATGTCCGATTTTGTATAAAGTTTTGTATAAAGTTTTTTGTGCAATGTTTGTTTATGTGCAATGTCCGATTTTGTATAGTTTTTTTTTTTTTGCAATGTTTGTTTATGTGCAATGTCCGATTTTGCATAAAGTTTTGGTTGTACATTGATTGGAAGGCTGTAATACACCTATACTAGCTCCCATTGGCAGTGAAATGATCCGTTTTCGCTATATAAGAGCAGCTATGGGAGTGGCTAGACATACCTCCTGAAGAAGCGTCATATGACGCGAAACGCATAGAGGTGACGTCATCACGCATCGAGGAGCGGACGTGACGACGGGTGCTCGGTCGATTGCGGTGGTTTTCCCCTGACTTTGCATGAAAGCTGGTCCCTGTTTCAACCACATGTAAGCTAATAACATCTAGCTATTTCCCAGGACTTTTTCCATCACTAGATCTATGGGCTTTTGTTGCAGGGATCCTCATTAGTGCCTTGTCATTGTGGAATTGTGGGTTCATGTGAATCCTTTTTATGTATTTTCTTATTATGTAGTTTTATTTTAATTGGTATAAAGACAATTATTTTTACTAACTGTGTTTTTCCTTTTTGCGCTTTCTTTTTGTTTGCATGTTTCCTATCCACCCCGCTGATCACGGGAGAGTGAAAGCTGCAGAGGGAGAGCACATACGTTGAATCAAGGGGATCTATTGAGACTGCGCGCATTTGCTTTATTCTTTGTTTTGTATCCTCCTGCCGTGCGCCGACTGCGCATGCGCAAAGAGCACTTGCCGGGTGCTTGGGCGCATGCGCGACCGGCAATCTCCGATCGTGCATACGCACGAGCGAATGGCAAACGCCGCATGCAGAGTTGGCAAGTGCCGATCGCACATGCCCATGATCAGCGGGCAAGTGCATGCGCAGTTGGCGCTCACCATTCGTGCATGCGCAGTCGGCAAACCCTGACTGTGCATGCGTGACATTTGTCTCTGTTTTTGCCGGGACAAATATGGTCACCCTAGATCAGCCCCCCCTTATTTATTATTACAGATAGGGACAGTGCCCTAATAGTGAGAATCCCAATTATATGGCCAATGGATACACGCATGTACCACATAGGGAGAAACAGACACACCACAGAGGGTCCCCGGGTGTCAGCGGATCAACTCTACAGGCGGATCCATCTAAGTATTCTCCTCAATCAGTAGACAGTTCCCAGTTCGGAATGGAATATAAATGGTACCTGTTCAGAACCGGCTAGGATCCCAGTAGGGGCCCACAGTAGATTGGGTACAACGGATGTTACTCCGAAGGGGGGCCCGGTCTAATACACAAAATGCAAGATATAGCTCCCTATGAGTGTTACTAGTGGGCACCTAGGGAAGCACTGTGTTCATTACGAGTATATAAAATACCGTACAACATTGTCTAGTGTGTGTGCTGTGTCCCAGTGCCTGGGGACGTGACTGAAGACTGAGTTGTACTACAAAAGTTCCTGGCTCCCATCATTTTCATCCTTGCTATCTCATCGCCCTGCCGCCTGAATCCAGCACCCTGATTTGAAGTAAACTAGGCTGAGTAGCCAAATACTGTGCACCGATGTAAACTCCCTAAGAGCCGGGCAGGCAGGGCTACATATTATTTTCTAAATATATCCAATACAGTTTAATTATGTTGCATGTACATTTATGATATTTCCCCTTTTCTCTTCCTTCTTCCCTCCCTCATCTCCCCGCACTAATTGATAATGGCATGAAGCATAGATTTAAACAAGATGTTAACATAATCTTACTATGTGAAAGATCTGTTATTTTCCTGTTTGATTTTCTTCTTCCTGTTTACCAAGCTCCATGACCACCATGAAGTGAGGGTTGGACTTCTCTCAAAACCATAATGATGTTGAGACGCTGCCACATGCATCATGACGCCAACGTGATGATGTCAATGCAAGACTTAGCTGAAGTGATTTGCGCCAATTTCAATGGGTGGAGGATGGAGAGGTTACTTAAGGGACCCTAAGTGAGAGTATTTTCCCAAACACTGATGACAGTCACAACTGGGTCCGAAATGCGTGGGGGGAATATGTGAACCTCAATAATTAACCTTTTTTATTAAATTCATAAGTGCCCTCTGCCTGGGCAACTGGAGATTTTGCTCACACATTTTAATCATTGCCCATTGTTAGATAGTTACATAGTAGCTGAAGCTGAAAAAGGACATTTGTCCATAGTTAAATAGTGGACCCAGGACTGGGCCCCTATGACTTGTGGAATGGAGGAAGACAGGGAATAGGGGGCACATGACTAATCATATAATTACTCAACATTACCTCTTGATCAATCCAAGATTATGGAAAAGGAGGGGGAACTCATCACCAATGTACTCAACATTATCTCTTAATGAACCAAAGATCATGAATGGGAAGGGAGGGATGATGGGAAGGGAGGGATGGGTGTGCCCAAGATTCAACCCAAGATTTTGGATGGGCAGGGGGAAAGGTGGGACCCAGAACTCAGCCATAGCCTGAAGCCCTACGAGTTGTGGAGTGGAGAGCAGGGGGAGGGTGGTTGGCAGAGCCCAGGATTCAACTATAGCCTGGAACCCTACTAGTTGTAGAAAGGAGCGAATGGTGGGGCCCAATAGTCAGCCATATTCTGGGCCCTGGTGAGTTGTTGCGTAATCGTCAGTCTGTTGTGTTTGTAAAAATTATACATCCATCTGTCACTCGGGTGATTGAGAAGGTCACATTGGGATGGGTTGTCTTCATCATGTATAGATTTAGATGTCACATAATGGGTCTCCCCATTGGGTCTGAAAAAATTACACATCCTGTCTGTAACCTTGGGTTGGCCTAGAGGCGAAACTGCGATGGCCAGACATTCGTGGCTGCAACTGCCTACTGTGGCTGGACTGCCAGGGCAGGTGGATCCTGAGGAATTTGCGCCATCTTTCAAGTTATACTTGAAGAGTACTTGCTAAAATGAGAAGGCTCTCCTCATTGCAGACTTGAACCAGTAGAGTTGCCAACGTGTGGGTGTTTCTCACCATATCATTTTTCATTATATAAACTTTTCAGTTATATTTTTTGTTTTTAATTAGGTTTAGGGTGGTGGCTTGTAGGGGGTTGGTGAGTGTTGGGGTATAGGGTTAGTGTGGGCAGGGCTAGTGGGGTTATTTAAGGGGCCTACCACATGCCACCTGGTGCATTGGGAGAGAAGAGAAGAGAGACACCTACAAGTGCGGAGCCGTTGTCCTGCACAGGGTACCGGAGCATGGGCCACAGCGTGGACTGGAGCAGGAGCCCGAAGCTAGGCACCAAGTCGGGAGACTGAAGAACAGATTGGTGCATAGAATGGAAGGGGACTGGAGCAGACCAGGGATTCCATGTAGCAGCAGGGCCACAAACAGGGGTAACAACTGGAACTACTGACACGGACCCCCTGACTCATAACATGTGACAAATTCTTTCAGAAGAAGCCTGCTGGAGGCTGGTGGAAATGACAAGCACCTCCGTGGGGTCCCCTCCGACAGGACCACCAACAGGCCCCCCATCATCAGGGAAGCACACACTGCTGCTTCCCCTACCCCCCTCTCTGCTGTGGTCCTCCCTTGCCCCCAACTTTATACCATTACTAGGGTTGCCAGGTGGCTTCTCAACAGATACTGGATACAACATTGAAAGGTGCGACGTGGTCGAGAGATAGATACACACACACACACACCCCTCCATGCAGTCTCCACTTCTCCTTGGCCCCACCCCCAGGCTCCTGACATTACTCAGCAGCTGCCAATCAAGATGGAGGACGCTGGCCATCCTCCTAGCAACAGCCCTGCTCTCTCCCTGCACAGGGAAATCCCGCGGCCCCCCAAGGCAGTCAGGTCACTACATCCAGAGAGGTAATACCGGTATACACATGTCCAGTAATACCTCTCATTTTTAGTGAACAAAATGTCCAAATACAGGACAGTCCAGTTAAATACCCCTGGCAACCCTAACATTAACCCCAGGTCCATACCTTCTTCTCCTCTTTCCCACCAGAGCACATAACTATGTCCTCCACAGTACAATGAGAATGCACAATCTGTATTATTCGTCTTTTAAATGTAAAAAAATCTGTAAATATAAATGCAGAATTTGTATTTTTACTAATGTACAATATTGATTTTACTTATGGGGGGGGGAGGGGTGGAACGCAAGGCTGAAGGTTCGCCTAGGGCGCCTAATACCTTTGCATCAGCCCTGGGGGTATATAGTGTCTATTGGATGCTGCTAAGATGTTTTTAAATGACTGGGAAATAACAAACAAATTATAAAGATTTTATATAATTGCAACAACTTTTGAGTGCAGATCTATTTGTATTTTTTTTTTATTTCAAGAAAGCTTTAGTGGATGGAAGCCTGTGGTCAATCACCCTTTACAGTACATAAACACAGGGCCGCAGACAGATTTACCTGGGCCAGGGACTACAGTTCTGATCGCCCCCCACCCCCCAAAAAAAATTCCCACCACCCAATGCAAAAAACTTCCAACCACCAAATACATACAAAAAAATCCCCACCCCCGCAAATATATACAACCTTCCCCACCCCCCCAAATACATACAAAAAAAACACCTACCCAATACATATGCACCCCCCATAAGTAACCCGAAAATGCAGCCTGTGGTTCCTATCCAACACGAATCGTCTTGAGAGTAACTCAGGGAACTTCCTCTCTGGCGTCTGGCTCCTGGCGTCTGAACTGCTCCACCACCACCACCGTAGCTCACTCTAACCACGTGACCCTACGCGTTTCTTCCGACAAGACGATCCGTGTTGGATAGGAACCACAGGCTGCATTTTCGGGTTGCCGGAGAGACACTTATACGGTGACACCAGCAGCAGTGAGGTCTTACAGATGCACACAGTGGGACGGAGCAAACGGACGGCGGTCTGATTACATACTGGCGCATGGGCTTGCCCATACAACGCTATTTTATTATTGCCAAATTGTGAGTGTGCATTTGTCTTGGTTCGTGTTATTAAAACTTTGTTATTGGATTTTACACAAGGATCGGGCGCTTTTCCTCTTCTTGTTTTTCTAATAGGTATCTGTTGGGAGGTTGTTGACCCTCAGGAAGTAGCTGCCCAGACCATACAACAATCCACACAAGGTTTACCCATTATTGGGTTACAGGACATTAGACCTATATTTTTCTTTTGGTCTATTTTTTGAACTTTGACATTTTTTACAATCTTATATTTTTTTACATTTCATTGATATTGTTCTATATTGTTTACATATGCTGCACATAATTTATTGTGCGATATAGTCACATCTCACAACACTATCCACCTTCATAGTTATCACTACCACACACATTGTATGTTATGGTATTTATTTACAGGCATCTGTGCCAATCAGAGTCATTTTAGTTTTTTTGGGGGATTGTGATTTGGGTGGTCACTTTAACAGGCACTGTCTATTCATTTATATCACTGTATATATATATAGTATATAGCAAGGAACAGTAGGCAAAATAAAATACAATAAATATAAAAAAAACAATATATATATATAAAACCCACCCAAATACATATAAAAAAGACCCCAATGCACCTAAAAATATACACCAATACATATACAAAAGACTCCGATACATCTAAAAAAGAGCCATATCCATAAAAAAAACTAAAAAAAAATACATATAAAAAAAACAATCCCCCAATACATATAAAAATACCCCCAAGCCCCCCAATACATATAAAAATATCCCCAATACCTTTAAAAATACCCCCAATACATATAAAAATACCCCCAAGCCCCCCAATACATATAAAAATACCCCCAAGCCCCCCAATACATATAAAAATACAGACTTACCTTGGGTCAAGCTGAGCGGGTGTCTGCGGGGACCCACTGGCTAGGGGGAGGGCCCGGCCGGCGCTGCAAATTTCCCCCGATCTCTGGCCAGGCCCTGCTGCCGGTTGCGTCTGGGCCCCGACTCTCAGCGGCCTGCAGGACCTTTCCTCTCTCTGTCCCACGCCTCCGAGCTTCCACTGCCGGTGCACGCCGGGGCTCTGACGTCAGCGTGGGGCACGCCGGAAGCTGGACCAAGCTTACTTCCGGTGCGCTGACGTCAGAGCCCCGGCGTGCACCGGCAGTGGAAGCTCGGAGGCGTGGGACAGAGAGAGGAAAGGTCCTGCAGGCCGCTGAGAGTCGGGGCCCAGACGCAACCGGCAGCAGGGCCTGGCCAGAGGTCGGGGGAAATTTGCAGCGCCGGCCGGGACCCCCAGCCTGCAGGCCCGGGACACCAGCCCGGCTGTCCCCCCCTCTAGACAGCCCTGCATAAACATGTTTAAGATTACGTCAAGGGCAGTTAACACCGGATGTTAGTGAATCTCCGCTGGAATGCTTCAAGTGGTGTCATCAGCAGACTGTTAGATACACACACATATATACATACACCTATGTACATACAGCCACACACATACGCGCAACACACAGAGAAACATATGCAAACATATATACAGACAGACACACACACAAAAAAAATGTGTGTGTATATATATATATAGCCAATAAAGACTATCACTTGTGAGCACATTCACGTCGTAGACAGGTCTGCAACCCTGCCTTTAAACCATTACCACCTAGCCTACAGCACTTCCACTTCAGCAAGGTATTCTGGGAAATGACATGCAAATGAGCATACAATGTGTCACCTTTTGCCTGAGGGAGGGTAAAAGGCAGGGTTGCAGACCTGTCTAAGACATGTGAACGTGCTCACAAAGTGATATTCTTTATAGGCTATATGCTAACGGTGGAGGTTTTTTGTCGCCATTTTCACCCACCATAACTTAATATATATATATATATCTACTATATATTTTTGAAAGCATTATATGTATGTATGTTTCACTGTGTTCCCTGTCCCTAGCGGCAATCTCATTGGTCCCTTGGCCTGCCCGCCCCCGCACACCTCTCATTGGCCTCACACACTCACACCGCCACCTTGGCCCGCCCCCCACACCTCTCATTGGCCTGAGGCGGAGTGACGGGCCAAAGGTCCAAAAAAACCACACACACACACACACACACACCTCTCTCTCTGTCCCCCCCCCCCATCACACTCACCTCCCCCCTCCCCGGTGCTCCACTCACCTCCCCGCCTCCCCTCCGCTCCACTCACCTCCGCTCCACTCACCTCCCTCCCGCTCCACTCCCTCCCGCTCCACTCACCTCCCTCCCGCTCCACTCACCTCCCTCTCCACTCACCTCCCTCCCACTGCACTCCTTCTCCACTCACCTCCCTCCACCTCCCTCCTGCTCCACTCACCTCCCTCTCCACTCACCTCCCGCTCCACTCCCTCCCGCTCCACTCACCTCCCTCACGCTCCACTCACCTCCCTCCACCTCCCTCTCGCTCCACTCACCTCCCTCTCCACTCACCTCCCGCTCCACTCCCTCCCGCTCCACTCACCTCCCTCACGCTCCACTCACCTCCCTCCCCGGCACGGGGACAGCTAGTGGGCAGGGCAGCCTGCCGCTGCCACGCGGCACCTAAGATGGCGGCGGACGCAAGGACCCCCTTCCTCCCTCACGGACTAAGTAACATGGCGGCGGCCGGAAGGAGAGGTCCCGCTCCACTCACCTCCCTCTCGCTCCACTCCCTCCCGCTCCACTCACCTCCCGCTCCACTCACCTCCCTCCCGCTCCACTCCCTCCCGCTCCACTCACCTCACTCCCCAGCGCGGGGACAGGCAGTGGGCAGGGCAGCCTGCCGCTGCCACGCGGCACCTAAGATGGTGGTGGACGGAAGGACCCCCTTCCTCCCTCGCGGACTAAGTAACATGGCGGAGGCCGGAAGGAGAGGTGACGGGTGTGTGTGTGTGTCACTGTGTGTGTGTGTGATACTGTGTGTATGACACTGTGTGACACTGTGTGTGTGTGTGTTTGTGTGTGACACTTTGTGTGTGTGTGACACTGTGTGTGACACTTTGTATGTGTGTGTTACACTGTGTGTGTGTGTGTGTATGTGTGTGGGACACAGTGTGTGTGCCCCCCTCTCCTGTCCACTCTCCTCCCCCTCCTGTCCACTCTCCTCCCCCTCCTGTCCATTGTCACCCCCCTCCTGTCCACTGTCACCCCCCTCCTGTCCACTGTCACCCCCCCCCCTCCTGTCCACTCTCCTCCCCCTCCTGTCCACTGTCCCCCCCCTCCTGTCCACTGTCCCCCCCCTGTCCACTGTCCCACCCCTCCTGTCCACTGCCCCCCCCCTCCTGTCCACTGTCCCCCCTCCTGTCCACTGTCCCCCCCTCCTGTACACTGTCACCCCCCTCCTGTCCACTGTCACCCCCTCCTGTCCACTGTCCCCCCCCCCTCCTGTCCACTGTCCCCCGCCCCCCCTCATGTCCACTGCCCCCCCCTCCTGTCCACTACCCCCCCTCCTGTCCACTACCCCCCCTCCTGTCCACTGTCCCCGTCCCCTCCTGTCCACTGTCCCCGTCCCTCCCCTCCTCCTGTCCACTGTCCCTCCCCCCACCTTTTCCTAGCGGCAAATTTAACTCACGGGCAACGCCGGGTCTCTCAGCTAGTATATATATATATATATACAGTATATATACAGGCATACCACGGTTTAAGGACACTCACTTTAAGTACACTCGCAAGTAAGTACATATCTCTCAATAGGCAAACGGCAGTTCACGCATGCGCCTGTCAGCACGTCCTGAACAGCAATACCGGCTCCCTACCTGTACCGAAGCTGTGCGCAAGCAGGGAGACTATAGAGCCTGTTACACTTGTGTTATTTACATCAGTTATGCACATATATGACGATTGCAGTACAGTACATGCATCGATAAGTGGGAAAAAGGTAGTGCTTCACTTTAAGTTCATTTTCGCTTTACATACATGCTCCGGTCCCATTGCGTACGTTAATGCGGGGTATGCCTGTATGTATATATCATCACATTTTAAGTTATGGTGGGTAAAAAAGGCAACAAGAAACCTCCACCATATAGCAAATAAAAATATAATTTGTGAGCTCATTCACATGTCTTAGACAGGTCTGCAACCCTGCCTTTCACCATTATTTGTCATTCTGTCATTTCCCAGAATCCCTTGCTGCAGTGGAAGCACTGTATGCTAGATGATAATGGTGAAAAGCAGGGTTGCAGACCTGTCTAAGACATGTGAATGTGCTCACAAGTGATATTTTGATTTGCTATATGCTATACGGTGGAGATTTCTTGTTGTCTTTTTCACCCGCCATAACTTAAAATGTGATGGTTAACCCTACAGCCTTGAAAATTGCAAAGCCAAAACAACCAACCTCACACTGAGACCCATTAAAGCTGAAACATGTCTGTGAGTGGTTTCTCTGGCTTTGCATCTGATTCCCATGCTGTGCTTGAAAGCTGTTTTAACAGCGAGCATTAATTTATAAGGGTTCCATGTAAAAATAGATTTCAGGCAAAATGTGACACTGTGTGGTCATTTGCATGTCATTTCCCAGAATCCCTTGCGGCAGTGGAAGCAATGTATGCTAGGTGATTATGGTGAAAGGCAGGGTTGCAAACCTGTCTAAGACATGTGAATCTGCTCACAAGTGATATTTTTATTTGATATATATATATATATAATCTTCACAGAGATTAAAATATAGTACACCTGAGGGTAACCCACCTCCTGAGTGCCATATAGATTTGCAACAATGTCATATTCTAATGTCAGGGGATAGCCCACAAACCTCTTATGCCTATAACACCAATGACGAGAGTGTTGTACACACTCTATCCTGCTTTATCCGGAATGCCCCGGTCTGATCTAAGTGTGCGAGAGAAACAGAGAGAGGGAGAGACAGGAGAGAGACAGAGAAAGAGGGGTTGGAAAGAGGGAGAGAGAAAAGAAAGAGAGGGAGAGAAGATAAAAGGGGGAGAGAGAAGGAGGGATAGACAGAGAGCGATGGAGAGAAAGGGGAAGAGGGGGAACGAGGGAGAGAAATGGAAGAGGGGGAAAGAGAGACATTAATAGGAACAAAAGGGAGAGAGGGGGCATGAGAAGAGTGCAGGAGAGATTGAGAGAGAGAGAGAGGGAGACGGGTGAGAGAAGAGAGTGGGGGAAGAAGAGAGAGATTGGTGAGGTAACGAGAGAGATGGAGAGAGAAAAAGAAGGGGAGAGGAAGAGAGAGGGCGAGGACAAGAATGACAGTATATATGTACATATACACATACATGTACATATGCACATATATGTATCTCTGCAGGGACAGTGCAGGGTCAGTAAAAGGGTTCCTGCCCTGGGCCATATGACATAATATTGTTGTCCATCTCCAAGATCTACTCTTTAGAGAACAGAAGCAGCAGAGTGACATTCTGTGACACGCTGCATACAACCTGTTCTAACCACCTGTCACCTCCCTCAACACCGAGAGAGGCTGCAGTGTCACCAGGATGCAGGAGAACTTACAATCCAACATCATGTGCAAGAGATCTAGTGACATTATGTGGCACAGGGACAGCAGAGCTTACAATCTAATTACATTATGTGACAATTTGAAAGAAGAAACTACAATCTAATTACATCATGTGACAGGGACAGATGTGTGTAATGTCATTGTTCCCGACAGTATATCAGATTGAGTGTGTGTGTGTCTTAGTGTGACATTGTGTAACAGCGGTTCTGCGTGTCATTGTGTATGGTACTTACTCAACATGCTGGATGTCTGTTAACTCCACATTATCTCTCTCCTGCTCCTCCATCTTTCCTGGGTCTGTACAGAGAACACAAAGATAGCATGACAACTTGCTTCCTACACACACACTGTATAACTCACTCCATAGCATACACAAACACAGTATGAAAACTCGCTCCTTACACACACACACACACCGTATGACCCGCTCCCCCCCCTACACACACACACACACACACACACACACACACACACACACACACACACACACACACACACACACACACACACACACACACACACACACACACACACACACCAGTAGAGTATGTGGTCCTCCTTTTAGAACTTTCACTTATATATATATATTTTTATGTCTGTTATTTTTTGATTAATAAAATTACCCTTTCTATTTTTTGCTAACATTTGTCTGAGTGCTCTTTAAGAGGTTTCTTTTCTCTGTGTTTTTATATATATATATATATATATATATATATATATATATACACACACACATACATACATATACTGCTCAGTGCTCTCTGGCAATGGTCAAAAGTTTGGAAATGCAGCGTGACCTGTCACTCTCTGCACATACCTGAAGGTGCCCTCACAAGAGGCTCTGTAGCGACCTGGTGCCAGGTAGCGAGGGTTGAGATGCTCTGCAGGTGGAGATCTGTGCAGAAGAGATGCGCTGCAACACTAGTGACCAGTGCAGGAGGAGAGGTGGTCTGCAGCTGTATATCCGAGGTGTGTTCTGTCAGCTGGCAAAACACTGCTGGTCCCTCGGATCAAGGGAGGGTGCGGCCCAGCTGCAAAGCTTACCTCCCCTTCACACACAGGTAAGAGCGACGCCTCCTGACGTATCCCATTCAAAAGACATGTAGTGCCCTCAAACCTAAGCTGCTTTGCTATAATCCTCAGCCCTGCACAGTCGGGGAGGAGATACAAAGTACTCTGCACTGTACAGATATACAATGCTTTGCACACAACAGATATATAATACATGGCATTCCACATATTCACAGTGCTCTGCATCATACACATACAGTATATTGTGCCCAGTCTCTCATACTTGGTCAGGGTGCTGGATCTGTGACGGCTGGGCGAGGATATGCAGATAGAATAATGATGGGCACCAGGAATTTTTATAGAACAAACAAGAGCTTTATTCACAGCCGTTCATAATGCTCACGATATAACAGACAGTCTTCACTTCAGATATTAACTGATGCCAAACAATATGGTTACCCTTGGTAGCTCTCTCCTACACTGGTAGGTACTTATTCTTGTTTCCCTTAGTATTGGTTAGGTTGGCAATCTCCTGCATAGCTTCGATAATGCCCAATCTCAGGTGGACCCTTGTTGGGACACACACACTATTCTCTGGAAAACTACCCCGTGGGTGCACAGTATTCTTATTGTATACTTGTCGGATCTGGAATTTACTTAGGAACTTCCATTGGGGCCAATATGATTATGCTCCGGAGCTACTACTCTGAGAACTCCCTGATGAGTACAGGCTTACTCCTCTTCTGGCCAGAGAACAATCTTGGGTCATTACTATGTGCACTAACTATATAGGGAACGTTTCTTAACTGAAAACAATAAATGGTGACAGGCCATACACATTACTATACAAACAAAACCATTTACCGGACTTACAGAAAGGCTTCAGTCTGAACTCAGAATAACCTGTTTCTAAAATATCCGTCTGAGCTATACATACACTTTTCTACCTTTCCAGCACCTCCTCTGATGTCATACAGAACAGTGGTTCTTAACCTTTTGCATCTGACGTCAACCATTTTGTCAAAAAACCCTGGTTCCACCATGATAAAAAGAAAACCCCACATTTTTCAAGGAGTGTATTTTTACAGTAAAACATTTTAAAGGACATTACTGCCATCAAGCCCCCCTTAAACTCCCCCCTTACATTCCCCCTTCTCTCTTTTCCGCTAGTCTCCCCTCACTCACTCTCTCTCTTCCACTCACTCCAACACACACACCCTCCAAATCTTACCTTGGGGTGAGGAGGTCTCTTCAGTGCTGATCCGGTCCTGCGGCGGTCCGTGGACTCCGCAGCGCCCTCCTCTGGTCGGAAGGTGGACCCAACAGGAGGTCCCAACACAGAGGATTGCTGTGACCGTCGGGTTGCTGCTGCATGAGGAGCCGCTGCAAAATTTAGACTACAGATACTGTATCCTATATCTATACTTACTTATTGATCCACAGGAAGGCAAACAAAAAACCTCAGTGACATATCATCCAATGATATCTCATAGGGGAAAAATAAATTCCTTCCTGACTCCAAGAATTGGCAATCAGATTAATCCCTGGATCAACATCCTTCCCATGTATACTTATTTGGTAGATCCCTGTATAAGGAAAAATATGTACCAAAGTACATGCGCAAAGGTGCTTATGGGGTGCGCTTGGCTACGTACACACCTATCCTCCTGAAAAGATAATAAAACCTCTAGGGGTATATACATTGGCCCCAATCCGACCACCGGACGGATAAACCTTCAAATAAATTAAAACACAATGTGTGATTAATAAGAAAGACAAAGACTTTGTCAACATACACTCAATAATGCATACAAACCTGATAACATAAACGTGATGAATAGATAACCACTGATAGCTGTAACCCTGTGGAATGCAGACCAGAAGCCAGTACAAATAGAAAATACCACTTGTTAATCCAGAGTATAATGATATTAACCATACAGAGTCCTCCTATGTGTGGAAAATTATTTCGTGATGGTGCTGTTCATTTGATAGTAGCTGCGGCCCCACAAGAGAGGATAGCACTCCTCTCAGAATAGAGATTACCTCAAAGGAAAGGAAAAAAGAAAGTGAAGGGCGCAAGATGTGTGAGTTCGTCAGGGATGGCCTAGGGATGGACCAGGAAGTAACCCCGAGGCAAAGCGGCTTACCAGGACACTGAGGGGGAAAGCACCGACTAAAACGGCACCCGTGGGGAGGCTCAGCAGCAACTGCCAAGCAACAGAGGTATTGCAGAACTCAAACGGACACTTGCCCAATTTGTTGGACCCATTCAGCAGCCCGGTGCACCCCTTTGGGGTAATCACAGCCCTCAACTGTTCCTGCCACCAGCGGTCACAGGAGGAGAGAGTCTATCAGACTTTTTGGTCAGGCAATTAAATTTTTTAATTCCTTAGTTATTTATTTTTTAATTTCTATTTTTTCATAGATAATTCATTTTTTTGTGCTATCTCATCTTGTTCATTCTTCAGCTCTCAGCTGTCACACTTATTCTTCAGCTCTCAGCTGTCTACCCTTGTATTGTGCATTTCAATATCCAAAGTGACATATAAAGTAATTTCATTTGAATCTTGCGCCCTTCACTTTCTTTTTTCATATCCCTGTATAACTTTCCTTTCTAAAAACATGTCCAAACTTTTTTTTTTTTTAACAAATCCATTGTATCTTCCATCACAATCTTCATGGGTAATGAATTCCACATTTTAACTGCCCTTATTGTAAAGAAATCTTTGCTGGTGAAATCTCCTTTCCTCCAACCTTAAGGGATGGCCCCGAGTCCTTAGTACTGCCCGTGGGATGAACAGTTCTTTTGAAAGCTCCCTTTACTGTCCCCGAATATATTTGTATATAGATATTATATCCCCTCATAGACGCCTCTTTTCTAATGTAAATAAATCTAATTTAGCTAGCCTCTCCTCATAAGTTAGACTGAACACCATCTTTATTAATTTGGTGGCTCTTCTCTGCACTCTCTCTAGTTCCATAATGTATTTTCTAAGGAGTGGTGCCCAAAATTGTACTCCATATTCAAGGTGTGGTCTTACTAGTGCTTTGTAAAGGGGCATAATTATGTTTACTTCCCTTCCATCCATTGCCCGTTTGATGCAAGATAAGATCTTGTTTGCCTTTGCAGCTACTGCATGACTTTGGGCACTATTGCTAAGCCTGCTGTCTACAAGCACTCCTAAATCCATCTCCATCAAGGATTCCCCCAATTTATCGCCATTTAACTTGTAAGTCGCCTGTTTATTCTTGCATCCCAAATGCATAACCTTACATTTATCTGTATTAAACCTCATCTACCATTTACCTGCCCAAGTTTCCAGTCTCTCCAAGTCTTCTGAAGAGAAATTACATCCTGCTCTGATTCTATTACTTTACACAATTTAGAATCATCAGCAAAGATGGAGACTTTGCTCTTGATGCCAACCTCAAGGTCATTAATAAACATGTTAAAAAGCAGAGGTCCCAGTACCTGATCCGAGGTACTCCACTCACAACTTTAGCCCAACCTGAAAAAGTTCCATTTATGACAACCCTCTGTTGTCTATCCTTTAACCAGTTTTCAATCCAGATGCATACTGTATATTTTTACTAAGTCCAATTTGCTTTATTTTGTACACCAACCTTTTGTGTGGAACCGTATCAAAAGCCTTTGCAAAATCTAAGTAGACCACATCAACTGTATTGCCCTGGTCTAAATTTCTACTTACCTTCTCAAAAAAACAAATAAGGTTAGTTTGGCATAGATCTATCATCTATCATCTATCCTTCATAAATCCATGCTGACTATTACTAATAATTTTATTTTCCATGAGGTATTCCTGAATATTATCCTGTATTAAACCTTCAAGGTTTCCCCACTATTGAAGTCAGGCTTACAGGTCTGAAATTCCCCAGTTGTGATCTAGCTCCCTTTTTAAATATAGGCACCACATCTGCTTTACGCCAATCTTGTGGTACTGAGCCTGTGGAAATGGAGTCCTTGAATATTAAATGTAATGGTTTGGCTATTACTGAGCTTAACTCCTTGAGAACTCTTGGATGTATGCCATCTGAGCCAGGTGCCTTATTTACTTTAATTTTTTCAAGCTGCCTGTAACAGGGGACTTATCCCTGTTCAGTAATGTGCCTTTAATATAGCAGTGTGGTGGTTAACTTCTGGTAGTTAATTACTAAACACCACCTGCCTGATTGAGATGGCTTACAAAAGCCTGTCTGTTCAAACAGGAAGAACTCTTTAGCTGACACCTGAGCTGAACTTAGAGACACTTGTCTTGAGCTCTGCAAAAGAGATAGCAGAGCGGCTTTCAAGACACAGGGAAAACTTCTAAACCTGTATGCTGACCAACCCTGGAGACAAGGGAGCTGAAGCAGGGACAGTGAGAAGATTTTCCCTCCAAGAAACAGATAAGACTTTTATTCTTAAGAGACTGCTTATATCTGCTTATTTTCATGCTATATGTTTTGGGGCTGCGAGAACTGCTTAACTAATAGGAGATGTGAACTAATTGCATAGGATTTCACTAGAAATACTCCCAAGTGAATGGAAGCTATGTTCCCCCCCCCCCTGTGTTTGGATAATTTCCTGATGGAAAGGAGCAGGCACAATAAAGCCTTATTATAATTTCACATTATAAAGCCTCCTAAGTGTGTACCTCTGTGAACGTCCATCCACATATGGTGTCAGAAGTGGGATACGAGGTGTCCTTGTAGTTAAAAAGGACCGGAGTTTTTATGTGAAAATTTTTGTTATGCTTTTTTGCCTACAAACAGTCTAAACAACTTGGGAAAAAAAAAAAAAAACCCTCATGCAGCAGAAATCAGATTTAAAGGGACACACACCACTGAAACTTACACTGCACTGAAACTTACAAAACCACAGATGGACTATTTTCCCCAATACCAAGAGACTGCTGAAGCAGGTAAACCTTTAATTACCTACAGTACAGGCAACTCTTATTCGAACAAAAACCAGTGGCAATTCCCCAAAAGACCCAGGTACACCCAGGTACATTCTGAATACATGCCTTAAACTTTCCTTAAACTAGCCCCAGCATTTCTGCATTGATTAATGGCCTATCAGATTAACAGCGGGGGTCCCTGGCAGTCCCATTCAAACTGAATTGGACTGCCAGGGATCCCTGCTGTGTTAATCCTATGGGTCGTTAGTCAATGCAGAAATGCCTTAAACGTGCCTCAAACTAGCCCAGAACATACCCAGCACATACCCAGCACATACCCAGAATGTAACCCGGCTAGTTTACGGCAAATGTTAGAATAAACGTTGCCTCTACTGTATCACAAAGTGTAATACGGTCATTGAAATAGGGATTTTGCCTTCTAGCCATAGTCAGGGTTCAAGAAGTGAGTCAGCCCTTCAAAAGGGATAGGTTTTTCTTGTTATGAAAAGTTTCGCTGAAGCAGTGAATACATATGGTGACCCATGAGTGGTACTGATTTTGCAAATAAAGGTTGCCACACCGCATAGGGCTACCAGCTGTGAATGGAGTATATGCAGAAAAGTGTGAAAATTGATACAAAGACTGTGCTGAAGCAGGGGTATTTTTAGCAAACAAATGCTGAGTGTAAAATTGCCCTATAAAGAAAAAGTTTTTTCAAAGCCAATTGCTGAGTGTTGAGTCCACTGCAAAGAATGTTTTTTTTTCTGCAAGTAAAAAAGTATGCCTATTATCTTGGGAGCAAAACAGACACCCAAAATGTGAAGTGTGAATGCCATAATACCCAAAGATGAGACTGAAAATTACTGAACTCAGGCAGAAAACCAAATTCTGTTGCTGAAGCGGAGGGATTCACCTAGCAAATAAATGGTGTATAGCAAATAGACTTTTTTTTACCTAGCAACTGCACAATCTTGTATACCTGATAAGAGAAAATGCATGCACAGTACTGCTGATATTGAAAAAAAAAAAAAAAAATTACCCAAGAAAGAAAAATCTACAGAGATGCCTGTGAGAGCCATGACCTCTACAAGCAAAATATGCCCATCTGTAGGACTACCACAATTGGGGGTTCTAGCAAATACAGTGGCAACAGCTGCAATAGCGCCTCCTGAGGTCAGGAAGAAAATGACACCTGATAGCCTAAAAATGGAGGACAAGATGCAGCGTTCCTGTAATGAACCCTACCCCACTGAAGAGTGGCCCTTCCAGTCCAATAAAGAGGAAGACATCTCTTACGGGGAACCCGAACCGAGTCACACCCACAAAACACCCCAAGAATGGTGGGGGTGCCTGAACTCGGCACGAACAGAAAAGACCGCTCCCTTTGATGACAAATATGTTCAGCAGGAGACAGAGCGGGAGCCGTGGATCACCGAATATTTCCGTCAGCTATTACAGTTGCAAGAAAAGCCGGGTGGATCCAGTGACGCTGCTAAAACTTCAAATGAAGATGGAGACCCCAGTATCCCTGAAGGGACGGTGTCATCCAAATCAAAAAGGAAGAAAAAGAAAAAGAAAAGCGGTTCTTCACTTACCGTGGAAGTAACAGACACGTCCGCAGATCCTGTGGAGAAAAAGGGGGACCGAGATGCCCTGCAGGCTAGAGAAAATGGAGAATTCGTCCCGCGGTTAACCGAATATCCAGAGGGCCCAAGGCAGAAGTCGTGTACCCCAAAGAAGTATCTGTCCGGTGCCAACAGTGAGGAACCCTCAACCAGTCATCCCAGGGAAGCGGACCCGGAACCAGTGAGTGACGATCCCTTGACCAGCACTGAAGACGCCCTGAAAATTGCCAGGCGTGACTGTGAGTTACTCCGTGAACAATTGAATCAAAAGGAAGATGGTTACGCGGAGCTACTGAAAAATAACGTGAGGCTACAAAAAGATGTGCTCACCATTTACTCTTTAGCCAGGACAGAATTGGACGATCTCAAGACTGAGCTAGATACTGCAAAGGCTGCTATTTCCGCCATGGATGAAAAGCAGAGCCAATCTGATAAAATGGTGGCTACGCTAAAGCGGAAGTATGAGGAGGCACTGAAGCAGATGACAGTCTTCCAGCAAGAGGTTCACACTCTTCGCAAAGAGCTGAATGCCTCACAACAGGAGATCAACAGTGTCCGGATAGAAGTGGACGTATCTCAGAAAGAGGTTCAGACACTCCGCAGAGCACTTGATGCCTCACATCATGAGACCAACAGCTGCCGCACAGACCTGGAAGTTTCCAGAAAGGAACTACACAATCTCACTGAGGAGCTGGACATTTCAAGGAAAACTATCCTACATCTTAACTTAGATCTCAAAGTCTCTCAGAAGGAGCTTCAGAACTTAAACCTGGAGATGGAAGTCTCACGCCAGGAGACAGCCCGCCTCCAAGCAGATGTGCAAAAATGGAAGGTGGACTGCAAGGAAGCCCTGAATAGTACAGAGACTGAAAAAAGAGAAAATTTAAGATTAAAAAAAGAAAATTCTGAGTTGACAGAATACGTCAAGGGAAAGAATGAAGAGCTGCAGGCTCTTAAAGAAATAAATAAACTTTTGAAAGAGGAAATGTTTGAAGCAGAGCACCGACTGCAGAACCAACTGCAAGGTCTGCATACACACCTCCAGTATGCTGAGGAGAAGCAGCAAACGCTGCAGGAAGAAAAGCTGCAGGCTGCTAAAGAGATACAAGCGCTGCAGGAACGTCTGAATACCCAGTACGTCCCTACAGAGCAGTGTGAGGAGCTAAAGGCCACACTGCATGTCTTCAGAGCATCATTGGAGATGGAGCTTCGATACCAGGTGACTCTGTATGAGAGGGAGCGTGAGAAGGCTCAGAAACTGGAGCAAGAGCTGGAGAGACAGAGAGACTGTTCCATTCCCTTGAGTCAGTACACCAAGGAGAAAACAGACGCAGCGGCAACCTTGACGACAAAAATTACAGAGCTCCAGAATATGAACGAGACTCTGATACAGATTCCTCCAATACGGAAAAAGGTATTGGCTCTGCCCAAGCACCAGTATCCCACAGTAACTAATGCCCGTGAGGACAAGGGTACAGTGAGAGTTGGGGACTCCACTCAACTTCAAAACAAAAATACGAAGTTTGAGCCACCAAAGAAAGCACTAGCCAAACCTACAGCTGCCCAACAGGCAACAAACAAAGGTAGGAGTGCAGAATCAAAGCCAGAAGAATCCTTAGCTGAGGAAGCTGAACTGGTGACTCCGTGGTGTGGAGAAGCTGCAGAAAGAACACTTCAAGAGCAGAAAACTCCAAGGGCTAGTCCTAACTGCTCTACAACTGTTGCCTTACACTTTATCTACAAAAAGAGGAGTGCCCGACGCAACAGAAATCTCAAGACCGCGCAAGCAATAAGAAGACTTTACGTGGAAAAAGTCCCCCTCGAGCGACTGAGGAGTGCTGATCTCAAGCACCTTCGGGAGGAAACAAAAATAAACTGGAGAAAGGGCTCCAATCCCAGCGGGACAGAAGGTTCTCTTCCTCCATTAACTCCCATTCAAGTCACAGAAAGATCTCGAATGAGAGTGGAAGGATGGGCTTTGGCCGTGGTAAGCTCGAGCTTCCCACAAACAGGGGAGGTATGTAACAGGGGACTTATCCCTGTTCAGTAATGTGCCTTTAATCTAGCAGTGTGGTGGTTAACTTCTGGTAGTTAATTACTAAACACCACCTGCCTGATTGAGATGGCTTACAAAAGCCTGTCTGTTCAAACAGGAAGTAAGAACTCTTTAGCTGACACCTGAGCTGAACTTAAGAGACACTTGTCTTGAGCTCTGCAAAAGAGATAGCAGAGCGGCTTTCAAGACACAGAGAAAACTTCTAAACCTGTATGCTGACCAACCCTGGAGACAAGGGAGCTGAAGCAGGGACAGTGAGAAGATTTTCCCTCCAAGAAACAGATAAGACTTTTATTCTTAAGAGACTGCTTATATCTGCTTATTTTCATGCTATATGTTTTGGGGCTGCGAGAACTGCTTAACTAATAGGAGATGTGAACTAATTGCATAGGATTTCACTAGAAATACTCCCAAGTGAATGGAAGCTATGTTCCCCCCCCCCCTGTGTTTGGATAATTTCCTGATGGAAAGGAGCACCTCTGTGAACGTCCGTCCACACTGCCTATGAACTTCTTCCTCAGTTAACCAATTGGTCATTAATATGGAGGTTGTGGCTTCCTCCTGTGGCACTACTACTACTACATATGAAATGGAGTCTTCCCTGGTATACACAGAAGCAATGAATTTGTTTAATACCTCTTGTTTTTCCTTATGTCACAATTGGAACTCCGGATCACACTGTAATAGGGATAGGAAATATTAATATATTGCAACTATCCCCAATAGATCTCTTAGAGATAGGGGGTCTATAGGATTGGTGGGATGTGGGTAGGGAAAATAAGTGTATTGACCACAAGGTGAAACTATCAGAGGACTGGTGGCGGTGGTCAGAAAAAAATTAATAATCTGAGTACTAGTCCTTTTGATAAAGATCCAGGTCGGCTACCAAGTAATTGGTAATAATGTGACTATGTAAATTGCAATCACAAGTATGTATAGTCCAGGGACCTCTCTGGGAAAGGACCTATGACATTTGGTAACGTACTGTACAGGGATTTCTGTTTGTTTTGTCCTTTTATTTTAAGAACTGGTCTGCATTTATCATAGCTGTATGTTCTTGTAATAATCTTTTTCTGTAAATCCAAGTACTGTATTTTTATATATATTAAAACAACACTTTAATAAGTGATGCTTTGGGATCTGAATGATCCACGCATGCTTTGTCCATTTTCTGACACATTTTGGTACAACAGATTTTTGTGTTTTAAGTACAGTACATAGTTTTTCTTTAATGAACAGGGACCTGAGAGCCAGACATATTTTATTTGCATATTTCTTGGGTGGTGGCGCGGGTATTATTGCAGTTGGGTAAGGGTACATTTTAACTCATGTTGGCTAGTTAAGCTGTGTGCATTAACTCTGGTTGCTTATGTAGCCCCCTTTCCCTATGCTTAAGGGAACTACGCGTGCTGCTGTACCGGTTTGCTCACAGGAGGCCTAAGCCTCCGCCTCTGGGAGCCTGGGGTGAGCTCTTTCTCCTTGCGTGCAGCGCCTCCACCTCTGAGGGATCCGAGCGTTGGCCAGATAACCCCTCACAGGAACCGATATACATTAATAAGTAATACACCACACAATGTATATGACTAAGGTTTACTGTACACACTTACTAACACAGATAAGATATAATAACTGTACCCACAGTATGAACCCAGTGCCCCAACAAGTGGTGGTTCTCCCAAAGTACTGAGGGTGCTGTGGCACCAATACCCCTGGTGTCCTTTCCCAGCAATTCCCATTTAAATGTGAGGAAGCGCTACCTCCTGTGGATGTAGGTGCACGTTGGGTACTTGCCTGGGTACTCCAGTACCCAGGTGCTGCTTGTCGCGATGGGTTGGAGTGGGGCCTCCAACACAAATCCCCTCTCCCCTAAGGGTCCTGATCCTCCTTGTGAGGTGAGCTCCAGCCGGAGGGTCTCACCTGAATGTTCTGGGTTAAAGCGCCCTGATCCCAGGTCGCAGAGCACTGCATGGCCATCCAGTCACTGGTGCAGAAATATCAATAAGGGGAAGAGTCCCTATCTGAGAACACTCCTCTACTATGGCTCAGGATCTAACTGGGGCCTAGACACACGCAGCCCCAATGGGCCACTTAAAGAGCTCTGGTCCCATGGACCTAGTCTGCATGGATATCCTCTGCTTCGAGGCAGACTCAAAGGGTATTGGGAACGTCCTGGTTGTAACAGACCATTACACCCAATACGCTCAAGCGTTCTCTACCAAAGACCAGCAAGCTCTCATAGTAGTCAAAGTACTGTGGGAGAAGTACTAAGGCGCTCCACTGATTCCCGCATCTTAGGCCAGAAGAACCCATCTCTTACTAGTCCGAATGTTTTGTCCACTCCCAGGTGTCCATGATCATCATGCAGAGATCGCAGGACATGGTACTGCAAGCTTCTGGGCAGGACGAGTTGTCTCCTATCGGGATAGTTGTGATAGGGGATAACCCGGTAGAGAAGGCCACGTTCCATGCAGAACTTGTCCCATTCCCTCATGATGACGGCGACTGTGTCGGCGGGAGTACACTTCACTAAGGAAGGGTTGTTTTCATGGATGGCCCGACGTATGGCTTTGGCCACTGGGTCTTGCATCTGGTGAATCACTAATTCCTTCCACCTCCTTATGGTATCTTGCGTGATGAACATGCCTTCTGGATGGCAGTATGCTGCAGGAAGTGCCTTTGATTGACACCCCAAGGAGTCCGCTACCCTGAGTTCGGAAAAGGCTACTTTGTCCTCCACGATAGACTCTATGGAGCACATGGCCCGAATTCCAGGGCCAGGAATTTCTTCCCACAAGCCATTGTCTGGTGCTGCACTCAGTCCAGGCCTTCTAGACAGAGCATCGGCTCCGATATTCAATGGCCCTGGCTTGTATTTCAGCGTGAACTGATAGTTAGACAGGGTAGCCAACCACCTGTGGCCGGTGGCATCTAACTTGGCAGACGTCAGGATATATGTCAAAGATTATTGTCGGTTCGCACTTCAAAGGAGACCCTGTAAAGATAATCGTGTAGCTTATCTACAACAGCCACTTGAGCGCTAGGAACTCCAGTTTATGGACTGGGTAGTTCTGCTTGCTCGCCGTCGGACTGCAACTCATATATGTTACCGGCCGGAGGCCTGCAGTGTATTTTTGGTGTAATACTGCTCCCAGCCCGTTGAAACTGGCATCCATGTGCAGGATGCACAGTTGCTCCGGGTCTGCATAGGCCAAGACAGGGGCTTCAGTGAGGCTCTTCTTCACCCCAGTGAAGGCCTTCTCGCAGGCGGAAGTCCATATGTCCCGGAATGGTGTTTGCGGGGTTGCGACTTTTTGCCGAGGCTCTTCTGGGTAGATCTTCAGACTGTTGAGGACTTTGGCCTTGCCTGAGTAACCCTCTATGAATCTTCGGTAGTATCCGCAATACCCCAGAAAGAATCGTAGCTCCATCAAATTATCTGGTCTGGGCCAGTTCATTATGGCTTCGACCTTAGCAGGGTCAGTAGCCACTCCTTTTGTGGACACTATGAGGCCCACATAGGTGACCAAAGTGCAGCAGAAGCGATATTTGTCCAGGAACAACTTCAGGCCTTCTTTCCCAGTTGATCCAGAACCTTCAGAAGGCGTTCTTCGTGCTCTTCTAACGTTCTTCTGAACACGATGATATCGTCCAGATAGACAGACATTTCCGGGGATTCATTTCCCCGATGGTCCTTTCCATCAGTCTCTGTAAAGTTGCAGGTGCACAACAGATACCTTGGGGCATCCGGGTGAACTGGTAAAACCCGAGGGGGCAGACAAACACTGTCTTCTCCTGGTCTTCGGGGCTCATGGATACCTGGTAGTACCCAGACCTCAGGTCCAACACACTGAAACACTGGCTGCCAGATAAAGCACTGAGGATCTCTTCAATCCGCGGCAAGGTATATTGGTCTGGGATCCGTTCTTCTTCCGCACCACCATAATAGGGGAGGCATATGGGCTACGGGACTCCGTTACGATACCCGTGTCTCCATCCCCTTCAGGACTCCCTGATATCCTCCACGTTTCTTGGAGCTATGCATCTGTAACGCTTGCGGAATGGAGTGGCGTCATTCAATCGGATCGTGTGTTGAGCACTCTTGCTGCAGCCCGCATCCATCTCCCTGCACACTGAGGACATCCTGTTTTCCCCTTTGCTACAATCCTATTGGCTGCGCAGTCCCAGGGATTCTGGGACTTATAGTTCAACGCCTGCATCTGCGGAGCTACACTAAGATGTCCACCACCTCCTCCACTGCGCATCTTGCCGTACTGCGCATGTGCAACCCGCAAAATGGCCGACCCTCCTCCACTAAACTGATCCCTTGCACCGGAGGCAGGGTAGGGGGACTTGGCTACACATATATAAGTCACATGCTCACAAGTGTGATGTCCGTGACAGATGGTATATGGGGAAGGATTGAGGGGAGATATAATTAATTTGAGGGACCTTTGTGGA
>NC_134487.1:191148080-191276819 GCF_040206685.1 Ascaphus truei | reverse complement strand
TTCTGGGGGGTGTGGCGCTTACAGAATCCCCGCACTCTTCCCCAAGACATTTAAATAAAATGCCGGGGGAGCGTGCGAGGCCTCTGTATGTCTCCTACCTTCTCCCCGGCGGCTTCTGTCGGACGCGTCGCCATGGCAATGCAACGTCACATGACGTTGTGACATCAAATAATGTTCACCCTTGTGACATAAGATGGATGGAAGATTCACTTATATAATGATAAATATATATATATAATTTTTTTAGTTTTCTATGCTTCTATCTTTATGGACATGACATTGTAGATCAGGCATGTCAAACTCGCGGCCCGCGGGCCGCATGCGGCCCACACAGAGTATCTGTGCGGCCCACCCAGTGTGTCCCGGTTACGGCGGCGGTGAGGAGGATGCGGCAGCTGGTAAGTATTCTCTGTGTGAGTGAATGCTGCCAGGGGATTGGATGAAGGGCCGCATGGGTTTGAATGAAGGAGGCGGGGCTTAGAATGCCGGCCGGGATGCAGGGGATTGGTCGCAGGCAGGTCAGAGGAAGCCGGGGGCGGGGCTTCCGCTTTGTGCAGAGCACACGCAGAGTGTGTCTCTGCCTTCCCGCTCCTCTGCCTGCTGCGCGATGTCCCCCGCCGGGCGGGCAGCCACAGGGACCCGGGGTAGAGGCGCTGACCCCCCTTGCTGCTGACCCCCCTTGCTGCTGACCCCCTTGCCGCTAATCCCCCTTTGGCGCTGACCCCCCTTTGGCGCTGACCCCCCTTTGGCGCTGACCCCCCTTGCCGCTGACCCCCTTGCCGCTCACCCCCTTTCTGCGCCCCCCCCCTGCACCCTTGGCGCTCCCTTTGCCCCCGGTCCGCATGTTGCGGAAGATGGGCATGGGGGCGGGCAGTGGTGATGCGCGATCGCGAGGCTCAAAAAGCAGGCCTTTCTTCTGTCCCCCGCCCACCCCCCCCCCATCCATCCGTCCGTCGCTGTTCTCCACTTTGTGTGGGGTGTGGGGGGAGGGGGGAGTGTGTGGGGGGGAGTGTGTGTGTGGGGGGGAGTGTGTGTGTGGGGGGGGAGTGTGTGTATGTGGGGGGGAGTGTGTGTATGTGGGGGGGGGAGTGTGTGTGTGGGGGGGGGAGTGTGTGTATGTGGGTGGGGGAGTGTGTGTATGTGGGGGGGGAGTGTGTGTATGTGGGGGGGAGTGTGTGTATGTGGGGGGGGGGAGTGTGTGTGGGGGGGAGTGTGTGTGGGGGTGGAGTGTGTGTATGTGGGGGGCGAGTGTGTGTATGTGGGGGGGGAGTGTGTGTATGTGGGGGAGGAGTGTGTGTATGTGGGGGGGGGAGTGTGTGTATGTGGGGGGGAGTGTGTGTATGTGGGGGGGGAGTGTGTGTATGTGGGGGGGGGAGTGTGTGTATGTGGGGGGGAGTGTGTGTATGTGGGGGGGGGTGTATGTGGGGGGGGGAGTGGGTGTAGGTGGGGGGGGAGTGTGTGTATGTGGGGGGGGGAGTGTGTGGATGTGGGGGGGGAGTGTGTGTATGTGGGGGGGGAGGTGTGTGTATGTGGGGGGGAGTGTGTGTATGTGGGGGGGTAGTGTGTGTATGTGGGGGGGGGAGTGTGTGTATGTGGGGGGGGGAGTGTGTGTATGTGGGGGGGGGAGTGTGTGTATGTGGGGGGGGAGTGTGTGTATGTGGGGGGGGGGGGAGTGGCCCGGCCGGTGAGTCAGGCAACCACCCTCTCGACTCTCTCCCCCACCCTCTCTCTCCCCACCCTCTCTCTCTCTCTCCCCCACCCTCTGAGAGAGAAGAGAACTCAAGAGACGAAGCCTTCTCTCTCTTCCTCTCCCCACCCTCTCTCTCTCTCCCACCCTCTCTCTATCTCTCTCCCCACCTTCTCGAAGGAGAGAGACAATTAAAGGAGAGAGAGAAAGAGAAATAAAGAGTCTCTCTCCCACCCTCTTCTCTCTCTCTCTCCCACCCTCTCTATTCCCCACTTCTCGAGAGAGAGAAATCAAGAGACCTCTCTCTCTCTCTCTCTCTCTCCCACTCTCTCCACCTCTCTCTCTCCCACCCTCTCTCTCCTCCCCCACCTTCTCTCTCCCTCTCCCACCCTCTCTCTCTCCCCACCCCTCTCTCTCTTTCCCCCACCCTCTCTCTCTCTCCTCCACCCTCTCTCCCCTCCCTCTCTCTCTCCTCCACCTTCTCTCTCTCCCCCACCCTCTCTCTCTCCCTCTCCCCCACCCTCTCTCTCCCCCACCTCTCTCTCTTCCACCCTCTCTCTCTCTCTCTCTCCCACCCTCTCTCTCTATCTCCCACCCTCTCTCTCTCCCTCTCCCCCACCTTCTCTCTCTCTCCCACCCTCTCTCTCCCCCACTCTCTCTCTCTCACTCTCCCACCCTCTCTCCCACCCTCTCTCTCTCCCCCACTCTCTCTCTCCCACCCTCTCTCTCTCTCCCACCCTCTCTCTCTCCCCCACCCTCTCTCTCTCTCCCACCCTCTCTCTCTCCCACTCTCTCCCCCACCCTCTCCCTCTCCCTCTCTCTCTCCCCCACCCGCTCTCTCTCTCTCCCCACCCTCTCTCTCTCTCCCACCCTCTCTCTCCCCACCCTCTCTCTCTCTTCTCCCACCCTCTCTCTCTCCCACTCTCTCTCCCCACCCTCTCTCTCTCTCCCACCCTCTCTCTCTTTCCCCCACCCTCTCTCTCCCTCCCACCCTCTCTCTCTCTCTCCCACCCTCTCTCTCTCCCACCCTCTGTCTGTCACCCTCACCCACTCTCTCTGTTTTATCTTAACTGCACTATACCTACACCGAAATAACCTATTCTGCTTTCTTCCAGATCTGACTCAAGTTTCACAACGGGAGACATCGGAAGACAGGTAGGGAACACCTCCCCTCCAGTATAGTACCTTGAGGGACTGCGGATCAGGTAAGATCCCAGGCGGGATTGCTGCTTTGGAAATTGTTAAGAGGGGGCATCCTGACACTGGTTAATGGGTTCAGAAGTCATTCACGTCTGGCTTTTTTTTTGGTTCGGTTAGTGAGGTCAACACACACACACACACACACACACACACACACACACACACACACACACACACACACACACACACACACACACACACACACACACACACACACACACACACACACACACACACACACACACACACACACACACTTCTATGAAAATGTAAGGTTTTTTTTTTTGCGGCCCACCTAATCTTAAACCTTGTTTATTTGGCCCTTGTTAGCATTTGAGTTTGACATGCTTGTTGTAGATCGTACCTGTGTGGTGGATGCATATATTTGAATTAGTGACATTTTGTACTATTTTTTAGACTGTTAACCATTGACATTTTGAATGGTAAAAATCTGCATTGCCCTGTTATGTATATTTTCATGTCTGTATGTATATCGAGTGGGATCCTTTGCAAGATGTTAAAATGGCAGTGAGCCGGACATATCGCAAGAAAAAGTGACCATTGCTGGATAAAGATTGTGCTCGACTGGATTGCAAGGGAAATTACAAGACCAAGACAATGACCAAATGTAAAACGGGAGGATTCAATTAGGAAATGTGTTGGAGCAACAGGGAGAAGAGAGGCTGCAATCACAGTACCTGGAATATCATTTGGAAGGCTTCATCCAGCAGTGGGCCAACCCACTCCCCCTAACTGCAGTGTGTGTGCGCGTGTATTAAACACTCTCTCCCTAACTGCAGTGTGTATGTGTGTCCCTCTCCCCTAACTGCAGTGTGTATGTGTGTATTAAACACTCTTCCCCTAACTGCAGTGTGTATGTGTGTCCCTCTCCGCCTAACTGCAGTGTGTGTGTATTAAACACTTTCCCCCTAACTGCAGTGTGTATGTGTGTCCCTCTCCCCCTAACTGCAGTGTGTGTTAAACACTCTCCCCCTAACTGCAGTGTGTATGTGTGTCCCTCTTCCCCTAACTGCAGTGTGTCCCTTTTCCCCTAACTGCAGTGTGTCCCTCTTCCCCTAACTGCAGTGTGTCCCTCTTCCCCTAACTGCAGTGTGTCCTGCTCCCCCCTAACTGCAGTGTATGTCCCTCTACCCCTAACTGCAGTGTATGTCCCTCTCCCCCTAACTGCAGTGTATGTCCCTCTCCCCCTAACATCAGTGTATGTGTGTCCCTCTCCCCCTAACTGAAGTGTATGTGTGTCCCTCTCCCCCTAACTGAAGTGTATGTGTGTCCCTCTCCCCCTAACTGTAGTGTGTATGTGTTCCTCTCCCCCTAACTGCAGTGTGTATGTGTGTCCCTCTCCCCCTAACTGCAGTGTGTTTGTGTCCCTCTCCCCCTAACTGCAGTGTGTGTGTGTCCCTCTCTCCCTAACTGCAGTGTGTGTCCCTCTCCCCCTAACTGCAGTGTATGTGTGTGTGTCCTTCTCCCCCAAACTGCAGTGTTTGTATGTGCTAAACCCTCTCCCCATAACTGCAGTGTGTGTATGTTTGTCCCTCTCCCCACAACTGTAGTGTGTGTATGTTTGTCCCTCTCCCAACTGCAGTGTGCCCCTTTCCCCCTAACTGTATTGTCTCCCTCTCCCCCTAACTATGGTTTGTGTCCCTCTCCCCCTAACTGTAGTGTGTGTCCCTTTCCCCCTAACTGTAGTGTGTCCCCCCCTCTCCCCCTAACTGCAATGTGTATGTGTTTCCCTCTCCCCCTAACTGCAGTGTGTGTGTTAAACACTCTCCCCCTAACTGCAGTGTGTATGTGTGTCCTGCTCCCCCCTAACTGCAGTGTATGTCCCTCTCCCCCTAACTGCAGTGTATGTCCCTCTCCCCCCTAACTGCAGTGTATGTGTGTCCCTCTCCCCCTAACTGCAGTGTATGTCCCTCTCCCCCTAATTGCAGTGTATGTCCCTCTCCCCCTAACTGTAGTGTGTATGTGTGTCCCTCTCCCCCTAACTGCAGTGTATGTCCCTCTCCCCCTAACTGCAGTGTATGTCCCTCTCCCCCTAACTGCAGTGTGTGTTTCCCTCTCCCCCTAACTGCAGTGTATGTGTATCCCTCTCCCCCTAACTGCAGTGTGTATGTGTCCCTCTCCCCCTAACTGCAGTGTATGTCCCTCTCCCCCTAACTGCAGTGTGTACAGTATGTGTGTCCCTCTCCCCCTAACTGCAGTGTGTGTCCCTCTCCCCCCAACTGCAGTGTGTTTGTGTCCCTCTCCCCCTAACTGCAGTGTGTGTCCCTCTCCCCCTAACTGCAGTGTATGTGTGTCCTTCTCCCCCAAACTGCAGTGTTTGTATGTGCTAAACCCTCTCCCCATAACTGCAGTGTGTGTATGTTTGTCCCTCTCCCCACAACTGCAGTGTGCCAATTTTCCCCTAACTGTATTGTCTCCCTCTCCCCTAACTATGGTTTGTGTCCCTCTCCTCCTAACTGCAGTTTGTGTCCCTCTCCCCCTAACTGCAGTTTGTGTCCCTCTCCCCCTAACTGTAGTGTGTCCCTCTCCACTAATCGCAGTGTGTCCCCCTATCCGCTGTGTGTCCCTCTCCCACTAACTGCAGTGTTCCCCTCTCCCTCTAACTGCAGTGTGTCCTCCTACCCCTAACTGCAGTATGTGTGTCCCTCATCCCCAAACTGCAGTGTCCCTTACCCCTAACTGCAGTGTCCCTCTCCCCCTAACTGCAGTATGTGCGTGTCCCTCTCCCCCTAACTGCAGTGTGTGTGTCCCTCTTACCCTAACTGCAGTGTGTCCCTCCCCCCAACTTCAGTGTGTGTGTCCCTCTTACCCTAACTGCAGTGTGTCCCTCTCCCCCCAATTGCAGTGTGTCCCGCTCCCACCAACTGCAGTGTGTGCGTGTCCCTCTCCCCCTAACTGCAGTGTGTGTGTGTCCCTCTTATCCTAACTGCAGTGTGTCCCTCTCCCCCCAACTGCAGTGTGTGTGTCCCTCTTACCCTAACTGCAGTGTGTCCCTCCCCCCAACTGCAGTGTGTACCTCTCCCCCTAAATGCAGTGTGTATGTGTGTGTCCCTCTCCCACTAACTGCAGTGCATGTCCCTCTCCCCCTAACTGCAGTGTGTCCCCTCTCCCCGTAACTGCTTTCTATGTGTGTCCTTCTCCCCCTAACTGCAGTGTGCCTTTCTCCCTCTAGCTGCAGTGTCCCCCCCTCCCCTAAATAGTTTGTCCTTCTCCCCCCTAACTGCAGTGTCCCTCTCCCCCTAACTGCAGTGTGTCCCTCTCCCCCTAACTGCAGTGTCCCTATATCCCTAACTGCAGTGTCCCTATATCCCTAACTGCAGTGTGTCCCTCTCACCCTACCTGCAGTGTGTGTGTGTCCCTCGCCCCCTAACTGCAGTGTGTCCCTCTCCCCCTAACTGCAGTGTGTGTGTGTCCCCCTCGCCCCCTAACTGTAGTGTCCCCGCTCTACCCCTAAGGCCGCGTCCATAGTGCAGGATACATACATAGCTCACGCCGTAACAAATACTAGGACACCAAAATACTAGGACACCACTGCATATGTGCACAGTGTGCGGGCGCTAGCGCGTCACATGCGCTACAGGGAGAGCGGCGTTTCACAAACAAGTTTGTATTTCAAGCGTGCAGCTGGGTTACGGAGGAGAGCGGAAGCTAGCGTGTTCTACTATGGACGCGGCCTAACTGCAGTGCGTGTCCCTACAGTATATCCCTAACTGCAGTCTGTGTCCCTCTTCCCCCTAATTGCAGTGTATATGTATCTCCCCACTAGCTGCAGCGTGTATTTGCGTGTCCCTCTCCCCCTAACTGCAGTGTGTATGTGTGTCCCTCTCCCCCTAACTGCAGCGTGTGTCCCTCTCCCCCTAACTGCAGTGTATGTGTGTGTGTCCTTCTCCCCCAAACTGCAGTGTTTGTATGTGTTAAACCCTCTCCCCATAACTGCAGTGTGTGTATGTCTGTCCCTCTCCCCACAACTGCAGTGTGCCCCTTTCCCCCTAACTGTATTGTCTCCCTCTCCCCCTAACTAAGGTGTGTGTGTCCCTCTCCCCCTAACTGCAGAGTGTGAGTGTGTCTCCCCCTAACTGCAGAGTATGAGTGTGTCTCCTCCTAACTGCAGTGTGAGTGCGTCTCCCCCTAACTGCAGAGTGTGAGTGCGTCTCCCCCTAACTGCAGTGTGAGTGCATCTCCCCCTAACTGCAGTGTGAGTGTCTCCCCCTAACTGCAGTGTGAGTGCGTCTTCCCCTAACTGCAGTGTGTGTCTCGCCGTAACTGCAGAGTGTGAGTGCGTCTCCCCCAAACTGCAGTGTGAGTGCGTCTCCCCCAAACTGCAGTGTGAGTGCGTCTCCCCCAAACTGCAGTGTGAGTGCCGCATCTCCCCCTAACTGCAGTGTGAGTGTCTCCCCCTAACTGCAGTGTGAGTGCGTCTCCCCCTAACTGCAGTGTGAGTGTGTCTCCCCCTAACTGCAGTGTGAGTGTCTCCCCCTAACTGCAGTGTGTCTCCCCGTAACTGCAGAGTGTGAGTGCGTCTCCCCCAAACTGCAGTGTGAGTGCGTTTCCCCCAAACTGCAGTGTGTGAGTGTGTCTCCCCCTAACTGCAGAGTGTGAGTGCGTCTCCCCCAAACTGCAGTGTGAGTGCGTCTCCCCCAAACTGCAGTGTGAGTGCGTCTCCCCCAAACTGCAGTGTGAGTGCAGCATCTCCCCCTAACTGCAGTGTGAGTGCGTCTCCCCCTAACTGCAGTGTGAGTGTGTCTCCACCTAACTGCAGTGTGTCTCCCCGTAACTGCAGAGTGTGAGTGCGTCTCCCCCAAACTGCAGTGTGAGTGCGTCTCCCCCTAACTGCAGAGTGTGAGTGTGTCTCCCCCTAACTGCAGAGTGTGAGTGCGTCTCCCCCTAACTGCAGTGTGAGTGTCTCCCCCTAACTGCAGTGTGAGTGTGTCTCCCCCTAACTGCAGTGTGTGTGTCTCCCCCTAACTGCAGAGTGTGAGTGCGTCTCCCTCTAACTGCAGTGTGAGTGCGTCTCCCCCTAACTGCAGAGTGTGAGTGTGTCTCCCCCTAACTGCAGAGTGTGAGTGTGTCTCCCCCTAATTGCAGAGTGTGAGTGCGTCTCCCCCTAACTGCAGTGTGTGAGTGTGTCTCCCCCTAACTGCAGAGTGTGAGTGCGTCCCCCAACTGCAGTGTGTGAGTGTGTCTCCCCCTAACTGCAGAGTGTGAGTGTCTCCCCCTAACTGAAGTGTGAGTGTGTCTCCCCCTAACAGCAGAGTGTGAGCGTGTCTCCCCCTAACTGCAGAGTGTGAGTGCGTCCCCCCCTAACTGCAGTGTGTGAGTGTGTCTCCCCCTAACTGCAGTGTGAGTGTGTCTCCCCCTAACTGCAGTGTGAGTGTGTCTCCCCCTAACTGCAGAGCGAGTGTGTCTCCCCTAACTGCAGAGTGAGTGTCTCTCCCCCTAACTGCAGTGTGAGTGTGTCTCCCCCTAACTGCAGAGTGTGAGTGCGTCCCCCCCTAACTGCAGTGTGTGAGTGCGTCTCCCCCAAACTGCAGTGTGAGTGCGTCTCCCCCTAACTGCAGATTGTGAGTGCGTCTCCCCCTAACTGCAGTGTGAGTGCGTCTCCCCCTAACTGTAGTGTGAGTGCATCTCACCCTAACTGCAGTGTGAGTGTGTCTCCCTCTAACTGCAAAGTGTGAGTGCGTCTCCCCCTAACTGCAGTGTGAGTGCGTCTCCCCCTAACTGCAGTGTGAGTGTCTCCCCCAAACTGCAGTGAGTGTGTCTCCCCGTAACTGCAGTGTGAGTGCATCTCCCCCTAACTGCAGTGTGTGAATGCATCTCCCCCTAACTGCAGTGTGAGTGCATCTCCCCCTAACTGCAGTGTGAGTGTCTCCCCCTAACTGCAGTGTGTGAATGCATCTCCCCATAACTGCAGTGTGAGTGCGTCTCCCCCTAACTGCAGAGTGTGAGTGCATCTCCCCTAACTGCAGTGTGTGAATGCATCTCCCCCTAACTGCAGTGTGAGTGCGTCTCCCCCTAACTGCAGAGTGTGAGTGCGTCTCCCCCTAACTGCAGTGTGAGTGCATCTCCCCCTAACTGCAGTGTGAGTGTGTCTCCTCCTAACTGCAGTGTGAGTGCGTCTCCCCCTAACTGCAGAGTGTGAGTGCATCTCCCCCTAACTGCAGTGTGAGTGTGTCTCCTCCTAACTGCAGTGTGAGTGTGTCTCCCCCTAACTGCAGTGTGAGTGTCTCCTCCTAACTGCAGTGTGAGTGTGTCTCCCCCAAACTGCAGAGTGTGAGTGTGTCTCCCCCTAACTGCAGAATGTCTCTCATAACTGCAGTGTGTCTCTCCTAACTGCAGAGTGTGAGTGTGTCTCCCCCTAACTGCAGACTGTGAGTGTGTCTCTCCTAACTGCAGAGTGTGAGTGTGTCTCCCCCTAACTGCAGACTGTGAGTGTGTCTCTCCTAACTGCAGACTGTGAGTGTGTCTCCCCCTAACTGCAGACTGTGAGTGTGTCTCCCCCTAACTGCAGACTGTGAGTGTGTCTCCCCCTAACTGCAGAGTGTGAGTGTGTCTCTCCTAACTGCAGAGTGTGAGTGTGTAGTATAATTTCATCCTTCTTCTTCTTCCTCCCGTCACTAATAATATACATGGTGCCTCAGCTCGCACTGGAAATCACACTAGTACAACAAACAGACACGCAGACGTGTGTGCTCCGTACACACGCCTGAGGCGGTTCCCATGGGGTGACTGTTATAGAAATACAGATCTTCCTTCCTGTCCCTTTAAGGCACCTGCCACTAACCGCCTCCGTGAGAACTAAATCCTTAGCCCCGCCCCTCTATCTCTGACTGACAGCAGGAAGATCCAATGAGTAAGAAGACCCTTTTGCTGTCGCCCAAGGCAACCAATCAAAACGCAGCCACGTTGGAGGTCGGGGACGAGAGGGAGCGAGGGACAGACCAGCTGTGAACCTAAAAGAGACAGCTTCAGAAAGAGGTGAGAATCAAAGAGACAGCTTCAGAAAGAGGTGAGAATCAAAGAGACAGCTTCAGAAAGAGGTGAGAATCAAAGAGACAGCTTCAGAAAGAGGTGAGAATCAAAGAGACAGCTTCAGAAAGAGGTGATAATTAAAGAGACAGCTGCAAGATGCATCATGAGAGAGAAATAACATCCAATAGACAGCCTGACACTCACCGAGGTGAAAGAGGAGGCTTGTAAGAGACTGCTAGCCAAAGGGAGGCTTGTAAGAGACTGCTAGCCAAGGGTAGAGAAAGCAGCAGATGAGACATAATGATACATATCCCCCCTACACACAGAGAGAGACCGCCTCAAAGAGACACCCCTTACATGCACAGTAAGGCTGCGCTTATAGTGCCGGTGACAGCGCTTCAAAACAAATGCATTGCTGCCGTCGCGTGCGCTTATAGTAAGCGCGATGCGACGGAGCGACGGCTTGGTCGCGATCGCTGGAAGTCATCTCTCTTTGATTTTTCCAGCGACAGCAGCCTGACGTCGTCGGCACTATAAGCGCAGCCTGACGTCGCCGGCACTATAAGCGCAGCCTGACGTCGCCGGCACTATAAGCGCAGCCTGACGTCGCCGGCACTATAAGCGCAGCCTGACGTCGCCGGCACTATAAGCGCAGCCTGACGTCGCCGGCACTATAAGCGCAGCCTGACGTCGTCGGCACTATAAGCGCAGCCTGACGTCGCCGGCACTATAAGCGCAGCCTGACGTCGCCGGCACTATAAGCGCAGCCTGACGTCGCCGGCACTATAAGCGCAGCCTGACGTCGCCGGCACTATAAGCGCAGCCTGACGTCGCCGGCACTATAAGCGCAGCCTGACGTCGCCGGCACTATAAGCGCAGCCTGACGTCGCCGGCACTATAAGCGCAGCCTGACGTCGCCGGCACTATAAGCGCAGCCTGACGTCGCCGGCACTATAAGCGCAGCCTGACGTCGCCGGCACTATAAGCGCAGCCTGACGTCGTCGGCACTATAAGCGCAGCCTGACGTCGCCGGCACTATAAGCGCAGCCTGACGTCGTCGGCACTATAAGCGCAGCCTGACGTCGCCGGCACTATAAGCGCAGCCTGACGTCGCCGGCACTATAAGCGCAGCCTGACGTCGTCGGCACTATAAGCGCAGCCTGACGTCGCCGGCACTATAAGCGCAGCCTGACGTCGTCGGCACTATAAGCGCAGCCTGACGTCGCCGGCACTATAAGCGCAGCCTGACGTCGCCGGCACTATAAGCGCAGCCTGACGTCGCCGGCACTATAAGCGCAGCCTCATGCAAGATGAGGAGAGGTTTGAAAAGGGTTACAGGAAGAGGAGAAAATGACAACTCATTTGATCAATAGGAGGGGTTATAGGGAGGGGTTATATGGAGTTATAGGGAGGGGTTATATGGAGCAATAGGAGGAGTTATAGGGAGGAGTTATAGGGAGGGGTTATATGGAGCAATAGGAGGAGTTATAGGGAGGAGTTATAGGGAGGGGTTATATGGAGTTATAGGGAGGGGTTATATGGAGCAATAGGAGGAGTTATAGGGAGGAGTTATAGGGAGGGGTTATATGGAGCAATAGGAGGAGTTATAGGGAGGAGTTATAGGGAGGGGTTATATGGAGTTATAGGGAGGGGTTATATGGAGCAATAGGAGGAGTTATAGGGAGGGGTTATATGGAGCAATAGGAGGAGTTATAGGGAGGAGTTATAGGGAGGGGTTATATGGAGCAATAGGAGGAGTTATAGGGAGGAGTTATAGGGAGGGGTTATATGGAGCAATAGCACTAGTTATAGGGAGGGGTTATATGGAGTTATAGGGAGGGGTTATATGGAGTTATAGGGAGGGGTTATATGGAGCAATAGGAGGAGTTATAGGGAGGAGTTAAAGGGAGGGGTTATATGGAGCAATAGCACTAGTTATAGGGAGGGGTTATATGGAGTTATAGAGAGGGGTTATATGGAGTTATAGGGAGGGGTTATATGGAGTTATAGAGAGGGGTTATATGGAGCAATAGGAGGAGTTATAGGGAGGGGTTATAGGGAGGGGTTATATGGAGCAATAGCACTAGTTATAGGGAGGGGTTATATGGAGTTATAGGGAGGGGTTATATGGAGCAATAGGAGGGGTTATAGGGAGGGGTTATATGGAGCAATAGGAGGGGTTATAGGGAGGGGTTATATGGAGTTATAGGAGGGGTTATAGGGAGGGGTTATATGGAGTTATAGGGAGGGGTTATACGGAGCGGTTATATGGAGCAATAGGAGGCGTTATAGGGAGGGGTTATATGGAGCAATAGGAGGAGTTATAGAGAGGGGTTATATGGAGCAATAGCACTAGTTATAGGGAGGGGTTATATGGAGTTATAGGGAGGGGTTATATGGAGCAATAGCACTAGTTATAGGGAGGGGTTATATGGAGTTATAGGGAGGGGTTATATGGAGCAATAGGAGGGGTTATAGGGAGGGGTTATATGGAGCAATAGGAGGGGTTATAGGGAGGGGTTATATGGAGTTATAGGAGGGGTTATAGGGAGGGGTTATATGGAGTTATAGGGAGGGGTTATACGGAGCGGTTATATGGAGCAATAGGAGGCGTTATAGGGAGGGGTTATATGGAGCAATAGGAGGCGTTATAGGGAGGGGTTATATGGAGCAATAGGAGGAGTTATAGAGAGGGGTTATATGGAGTTATAGGGAGGGGTTATATGGAGCAATAGGCCTTGTCCATGGTGAGCGGGAGTGCGACCGCGGGTCTTGTCTCCCGCCCGCTTCCCTCTGTCGATTGATGGACTGCATTCAAAGAGCAGACACGGGCGATGTGGAGGCGTGTCGGGGGAGTGGCCGTGACATCACGGAGCTGGTTCGCCCTTATTGGGCGAACCGCTCACGTGATCCGGTCGTCGCACGTCAGAGACAATTTTGTCTCGCCACGCATTGGTCGCCACGGCGCACACATGCGCATAGGCATCCATTGGTTTCGATTTGTTGTGAGCGTTGCAGCTCGCGCCGTCGGAACAACTATGGACGCAGCCATAGGAGGTGTTATAGGGATGGGTTATATAGAGCAATAGGAGGAGTTATTGGGAGGGGTTATATGGACAGGAGGTATTATAGGGAGGGGTTATATGGAGCGATAGGAGGAGTTATGGGGAGGGGTTATATAGAGCAATAGGAGGAGTTATTGGGAGGGGTTATATGGACAGTAGGAGGTGTTATAGGGAGGGGTTATATGGAGCGATAGGAGGAGTTATAGGGAACCGTTATATGGAGCAATAGGAGTTATAGGGAGGGGTTATATGGAGTAATAAGTAAGGTGACCAATCGGGACACATTTCGCGCATGCGCAAATTGCCGGCCGCGTATGAGTAATAGGTGCTTGCTAGCCGGTCGTGCGCATGCGTGATTGGAAATTGCCAGCCGCGCATGCGCACGAGCGTCCGGAATGAGCGTCCAGAAAGCACAGAAATAAACTGGTACTTTTTTTTTTTAAAGTTGGGACCCAGGCCAAAGTCCAAAAAACTGGGACTGTCCCGGTTAAACTGGGACGTTTGGTCACCCTAGTAATAAGGCTAGGTCCCTGTTGCCTGCTGCATGGCGTGCACTGCAGGGACAAGAACTGCCCCTCAATGGGG
Source organism: Ascaphus truei (assembly GCF_040206685.1). Classification (NCBI taxonomy): domain Eukaryota; kingdom Metazoa; phylum Chordata; class Amphibia; order Anura; family Ascaphidae; genus Ascaphus; species Ascaphus truei. The sequence continues at coordinate 191,263,292 of NC_134487.1, read as the reverse complement.
CCGGGCCTGCTACCTACTTGGCCGCTGTGTGGCGAGATTTTTCTGAAGGCAGTAAAACTGGAGATGGAGCGCTGGCCACACCCCGGGCGGTTCAGCCAATGAGGGCGAACCGGCTGGGTGACATCATGGCCGCATCCCCCTCCCCCCCCCCCCCTGCCATGGCCACCCCGTTTTTTTCCCCCTTACAGCTCTGTACAGAATGGGGAACAGAGCTGCACGTACTGTACCCCGACAGCGGAGTCGTAGCCTAAGAGGGGTTATATGGAGCATTAGGAGTTATAGGGAGGGGTTATATGGAGCATTAGGAGGAGTTATAGGGAGGGGTTATATGAAACAATAGGAGGAATTATAAGGAGCGATAGGAGGAGTTATAGGGGGTGGGTATATGAACCAATAGGAGTTATAGGGAAGGTTGTGTTTTGGCTTATTGTCTACCTCAGGGGTGTGCAAACATTTCTGCACTCCTCCCCTGCTCGCACCCCCCTTCTTAAATGTCTCCAACATCATTTAATTTAAATGCTTTGGGGAATAGCGCAGGGCCTATGTAACCGCCATGCTTTCCCCCCCCCCCCCCCCTGGAAAATTTTGCACGCACCCCTGTTCTACCCCTCTGTCTTCTCTGCAGGTCGTGATGAGGGGTCTGTGGTTGATTCTTGGGGGTCTTGTGTCACTGCCTCCCTACTCCTCCACAAGCCAGGCTGTGTGTGACTACCAGACCCTCATTGGAGATGATGAAAACTTCTGCAGGTTAGCGGGGATGCAACAGCCTGCGTGTCTCTGGCAGGGAAGAGGTTCATGGAGCAATGCTCTGCAGTCCCGGGGAGGGAGGAGGTTATTGGAGTGATGCTTGGCATATCTGGCAGGGAATGAGGTTAAGGGAGCAATGCGCTAAAGTCTCTGGCATGTGAGGGGTTAATTGAAACATTTGCAACAAAGAAATGGCCATGCAGTGGTCTCAGACTCTTCTAATAATATCCAAAACACTGTCAATCCTGCTGCTTGAATTTCTCCTGTGATCAACGGGGCACACTAGAGAACAACAAACATACAAAAAAAAGCACATAGAAAGACGGAATCCGTTATAAATATAAACACTTTATCCGAGTAATAAACAAGTTAAACACTTACATTGGTAAAAATAAATAGTAGCACATCATGTTGAGAAATTCCCTCCGACACTTAGGACGGGATGGTATAGCTAGATGACCAAGCAAAGGTTGTAAGTTGGTAAATAAACCTTTATGTACGGAACCCAAACAGTATCCTGGCTAACACTATGGAGCTCCTCGCAGCTTCCTCGTGGGCGCGGGAAAACGTCTGGCATCGGCAACGTGATGACCTCGATACCTCTACTTATTCTGGGTTAATGACTTGGACTAAGCTGTCCGTTGTTAGTGGATCAATGATTCATCATTATTATGTATATTTGGGGTGCATTGTTATTCATGGTTGTGTTAATGTGTCTTGTTGTAAATTGTGTTTTGTGATAATTGTTTGTTTTGAACTTGGATGGCCAATTAGCCAATTGGATCTTAATAGAATAGGAGGGGCTACAGTGGTGTGTATATATATGACAGCCCCATGATCCGTAGACCTAACCCCTGATGAAGTGTATGTGATGCGAAACGCATAGAGGTATCGAGGTCATCGCATTGCCATCGTCAGACGCTGTGACGCCAGACGTTTTCCCGCACGCACGAGGAAGCTGCGAGGAGCTCCATAATGTTAGCCAGGATAATGTTTGGGTTCCGTACATAAGGTTTATTTACCAACTTCCAACCTTTGCTTGGTCATCTAGCTATACCATCCCGTCCTAAGTGTGGGAGGGAATTTCTCAACATGATGTGCGACGTTTTTTTTTTTTTTTTTAACCAGGGTAAGTTTTTAACTTATTTATTACTCAGATAAAGTGTTTATATTCTTTTTTTGTATGTTAATTGAACAATGCGGGGGAAGAATTACAGGATAATTATTGTGAAGAACTCTGGCAGTTTATTAGCACATACATCTAATCTCTCTCTCTCTCTCTCTCTCCCTCTCCCTATTTTTTGTCCCTTTCTCCTTCTGCCCATCTCTCCCCCCCTTTTTCCCCTCTATCTTATCTTTCCTTCCCTTTTTGTTTCTTTCCCCCTCTCTCTTTCCTCCCCCTCTCTCTTTCCTCCTCCCCCCTCTCTCTTTCCCCCCCCCCTCCTGTCTTTCCTCCTCCCCCCATCCTCTTCTTTTCTCCCTCTCACTCCCCCTTGCTCTATTTGCAGTAGAGACCTGCACGTCATATACCCTGACATCGGTGATGTGTCCTGCCTGTATATACCCGACTGCTTTGACTACCCAGAGAGCCTGAGCAAAGTCTGGGGCCACCCAAGGATCAAATACGCCAAGTCCCAGCCGGTACTACCACACACAGGGGCAAATCAACAGGGAGGGTGAGGGGGATGGGCAGCAGTATTACTCCTCCGAGAAAGATGGTCATTATACTTTTGACCTCATATCAATATAGAAACCAGCCATGTGAGCACATGGGTGCACATTCAGGGACAATAAAGAATACGAACCATATGTTCTAGGCACCACAGCTATCTCTCGCTTGGTATTTAGTTAACACCCTCACGGAATCAATGGCTGGCAAGACGGTGATGTCCGTGCAGGTAGGATTGACCTACAGTAACAAGGACATATTGAGCTATTTAAATATGAATACGTTATATTTTGTTATATGGAGGGGTTATATGGAGCAATAGGAGGAGTTATAGGGAGGGATCATATGGAGCATTAGGAGGAGTTATAGGGAGGGGTTATATAGAGCATTAGGAGGAGTTATAGGGAGGGGTTATATAGAGCATTAGGAGGAGTTATAGGGAGGGGTTATATGGAGCATTAGGAGGAGTTATAGGGAGGGGTTATATAGAGCAACAGGAGGAACTCCTTTTTTTTGTGTTTTTTTTAATTGAAATTTTTTTTCCTGCATTACATTTCATAGAAAATTTTTAAACACAAACTGCACATTATGTACAAACTTATACTATATCAATATTAACTCAGCATTTGTTCCAACCTTTCTCCTCTCAACAGCACATTCACATTTCCTTTATACACATTTTTAATTTAAACCAAATAAGAGCCTTGACTGCTACATTAATAGCTGCTACCTTTAAAGGATTCATTTATAAACAAATAATACTTTTTCTTTTTCCCCACATTATACCCCAATGACCGAAACCCCTTAGTGGCCACCGAAGGTGGGATCATGTCTGAGTCTGTCCATATGGAAAGTCTGTCCCTATGGAAATATTCATATTATGCTCCTCTTCGGATAAGTTAAGTTCCTCTACATCATCAGGTTCTTCAGCTCTTGAACCCCAATCCTTCCTAAGAACAGAAAGACGATTATTTACAGGCACCTGAAGAACCTTACAAGCAGGACCTGTAGAAAGTCGAAGAGTCCCTCCAAGTCTTTTTACTGTGCCCTTCTTCCTTCTTTTAGCCAGTATCCAATTCTGCATTCTGTCTTTATCTTTATTGCCCACCAGGATTACACTCTTGGTAAATTCATCCACTGTATTCTCAGGTTGTTTTCCTGGAAGTGAGTTTAGGGAGGTTTCCTCTAAGGGATCTTCTAATATTCCTTGGGCCATGTCAACACAATCTGTAAACTCTTCTTCCGCCAGTAGATCTGGGCGAACTCCGTCCGCAGGTGAATCTGGGTGAACTCTGTCCGCAGGTGAATATGGGCAAACTCCTTTCCCAGGCTGATCTGGACAAATTATGTCTACAACTTTCAAGGCGCGATCATAAAGTGCTTCATGTTCTTCAAAATCCACTTCCTACTCCCATATTCCTGAGATATTTTGCCGTGCATCTGAACAACTCCGATATGAATGTCCAAATTTAACACATAAATTACATTTGATCTTTGTACAACTTGCCCTCTTGTGGCCCAAGGACTGGCACAAGTTGCACTTTAGCACATCACATGTATTACTTACTGTAGTGCCCACGGTTATTCTAACACAAACCAGTGGCTATCGCCAAAAAGACCCAGGTACATGCTGGATACATGCCTTAAACTAGATCCAGCATTTCTGCATTGATTAATGGCCCATCAGATTAACAGCGGGGGTCCCTGGCAGTCCCTGGCAGTCCCATTCAAACTGAATGGGACTGCCATGTACCCCTGCTGTGTTAATCCTATGGGTCATTAGTCAATGCAGAAATGCCTTAAACTTGCCTTTAACTAGCCAGGTTACACCCAGTTTATACCCAGAATGTAACAGGGCTAGTTTTTTTTTTTTTGTAACAATTTTTTTATTGGACACGTTCACATATTAATGTACATACAGAAATGTCATGAGCCCATAACATTTCAACTCAATACAATCATATGTAACCGGGCTAGTTTAAGGCAAGCTTTAGAATACTCGTGGTCTCGTCTGTAAGTGTGGCTGAGCCACATCTATGGCACAAGGTTGACTGATCATAGTAAAAACCGTTTCCTTTTGCTCTTCCAATGAAGACAGAGTTGGGCAGATGTTTTGTAACATTGCCATGTCACAAAAGTCTGACTTGTACTTTCCAGCCTCCTATCCAAATGTCCTCTACATCCATGATTCTTGTAGGTGGAGCTAGTACTTCACATTGTTTGCCAAGTCATATCAGAATATAGGATATTGGGACTGATTCGTGTCTGAAGAGAATTGTTACAGACTTTGTTTCCGGTTTAGACACAGGAGTAGCTACAAAGGACTTCCTGTTACGATTGTGCTCACCACAAACCGGGACCGGACCGCGCGGCTGAGGTGGGGTTATATAATCACCGACCTTAGTCCGCGCAGACTGATCTGGAGTGCGCAGTTCGTAGTCGTACATAGCAGGGTCAGGATTGGAGAAGGCAGCATCGTCGTTATTCAAGCAGGAGTTCGGCAACAGGTAGTCAGAAGTTCCCCGATGTTCCCCGCTTCTGCTTAGTAGCGTGAGCGCGGGAGTGGCATCTGCGTGAGGAGCGGGCTCGGCGCATGACACCGGTCTCAGCAGGGGGAGACAGCAGGCTGGCCGAAGTACACTGCGGGGCAGCGTTGGGGAAAACCAACGCTTCAGCACAAAAGTCCAAAGCAGGACTCGGCGTGGAGAATAGCAGCAGACCTCAGGAAACGAAGGGTAACCTCTGCTAGGGGAGAATGCAGCAGGTACCAGGAACCAGTGCTGGCTAAACAACGCTTCAGCACAGTAGTCAGGATCAGGCCTCTGCGTGGAGTGTAGCAGTAGACCTCAGGATACTCAGGAAACAGGCCTCTGCATGGAGATAGCAGCAGGCCTCAGGCCTCTGCATGGAGATAACAGCAGGCCACAGGATACTCAGGCCTCTGCATGGAAAGTAGCAGCAGGCCTCGGGAACTCAGGAACTACTAACGATAGTAGAGAGGATAGTACACAAGGAGACAAGCCAGGTGGCTTGTGGCAGAGACAGTAACGTCCAGAGAAGGATTATGCTCGGCAGAGAGGGATTGTGGGAATGCAGTACTTAAAGGCCAGCGGGCCAATCTCAGGAGGAGGGTGTGAAGGCACTGCTCCAATGACTGAGTACAAGGCTAGGTTGCAGTGATAGCCCGCACAGCTGCTGTTGATTGCAAAGAGCGAATTTAGTGAGAACAACAGCACCCTGCAAGGCTACGAGAAAAGCCAGGAGTGGATTCCTCACACTTCCATAATTCAGTGTTTTTAATACTGTCATATCTTGTCCAGAAATAGTCCAAAGCCTGAGATCTCTTAAAGCTGACATCATACTCACAAGAACCTGGAACATGGATAAGTGCATACATTTCATCTGCTCTGAAGCCCAAGGATTCTATTAATAGATGTCTTCCAAATAAAAATCCTGTCAGGATTCATCTTCTCTCTGCCTTTATACCTCAACTTTACCACATTTCTCCTTTTCAAAGATTGAGCATTTCTGGCCACAGCACTTACAAAGGATCTCCCACTCCAGGCTGAATGAGGTGCTGTATGAGCTGGGGTTACTTTAATACCATTACTTTGCTTTACACCAACTTCTGATTGGACCACTCTTTTTCCAGGAACTATCTGCATAGAAATAGCAATTTCAGTCTCTACAACCTTCATTTCACTTCCAGGCACTACAGGGATAATGCTGGCTCCATTGCTGTTGATTACCACCTGCTGTTCTCCTCTCTCAGGGTGAATCACAGGACCTGCTAATGAGCAGGGGGATGGTTCTGTAAGTCCGGATGAGCATAGGTTCTCTGGCTCACTACTTTCAGGTACAAACTCCATTTCCAGCTGATCTCCTCCTAGAGCTTCTAGGTTCTTAGGCTGAGTCCATAGAGACTGCAGCTGTGCTGAGACTGAGGGAAAGGGGGTGCTTTCCCTGGCCTTACTACGTGCACCATCAGGTGGCGTGTCTATGGGCGGATCCAGCGCTCCACCGATTTTAAAAGTAAAATTTTATTGCGCCATACACAACGACCGTTTCGACCTTAGTAGATCTTTCTCAAGTGAAAATGCCTACTAAGGTCGAAACAGTCATTGTGTATGGCACAATAAAATTGAACTTTTAAAATCCATGGAGCGCTGGATCTTTCCATTTATTCAAGACTGGATGATTGTTACAGGTATCCCTTGAACCAGCAGCCCCGGTAATACTATTATGTATATGATTTATGGTGTGCAGCATATTAATAATTTTGTGTCTATGGGCGGGCCAGTGACGTCACAGAGCTGGTTCGCCCTCATTGGGCGAACCGCTCACTGAACGGCTCTCCGCTCCCCTCAGCGCTGAAACTCAAATTTTTCTGTCTGCTACGCCTCCGCACGCCTGCTGAAGCGTGCGCGGGCCCCTGCTAAAGCCGCTCTCATTGCGGCTGCAGGGGCTCACTGACCAGCGTGAGCGCGGCGCAGCGCGGGTCAACGACTAAGCGCTGACCATTCCCGCGGCCTTACTTTGCCGCTCTTCAGAATTCTTTCTAATTTCTTTAACTTCTCCCCGCGTAGGAGTCTGAGACAACCTAATATCACAGGTGTCTGCTGCTTTCTTTGCATGCAATGGGCTTTTAACCAAATCTTCTGCTATTGATCCCTGAGATGCTGGAAGCTCTAGAACAGATCCTTGCTCAGAGTCTGTTCCGCCCTGAGGTGAGTCCCCTTCCCTGAAGTCTTTGGACCCTATTTCAGGGCTATTACCTTCTTCTGTAGAAACCTTTAGCTGTATGTCCTTTGCTTTGCTTTCTTTAGCAGTTTTACCCTTTGGGTTTTTCCTGGCAGTTGATTGATTTAAACTGTCAGAGTTTTCCTGGGCTACGTTCTCTGTTTCAGCCTCTGTTTATCTTTAGACTTCACAGCCTTGTTCTGGGATCTAGTTTCTCTCCCACTTTTTTTTAGGCGTCTCCAAACTTCTCTTTTCTTGAGAACTTTTGATGTGACTCTTACTAGAGTACTGGCTTCTTGTTCCACAACCTGAATCAGTGCCTTGCTCTGCAATTTGCTCTGCGCCCTGCTTTGCACCCTGCTCAGCACTGTGAGTTAGCATTTCAATTGTTTTCAAAAGGGAACGTTTCTGTTTGGCTGGACCCACCGTTATTTTAGTAATCTCACGCAGATCTTGTATTTCCAACTTGCGCCCCCTTCTCCCATATCTGTAACATTTCTTTCATTCAATGTTTTCTTCCTCCAACTCTGCTTTTCTTACAGTTATACATCTGCAATAAAGTTTGGTTCTCTTCTTCCTTAAGCAGGTTCTGTTCTGCTCTTTCCTTTTTCTCCAAACTCTCCTGTAATTTGCAATCAGGCTCCCCAAGGCCTACACCACTGCTGCAGGCTGCAGACTCTCCTACTTCCATCTCCACCACACAGCCACCAACCCCTGGGTCTAAGGCCATCCTGGCTCCCCTGCAGGAGCTTACCTGCAGCCCATCCTGGAGGAGTTATAAGGAGGGGTTATATCGAGCAATAGGAGGAGTTCTAGGGAGGGGTTAAATGGAGCATTAGGAGGAGTTCTAGGGAGGTGTTTATATAGAGTATTAGGAGTTATAGGGAGCAATAGATGTTGGGGTTCTTCGGCGTAGTTATTTGGAGCGGCAGCGAAATTACCTACTGGTCCTTCTGTCACAGAAGGAGATAACTAATGTGAATTGTGCGACTTACATTTTTTTGCAGCTCAAACAATACACTTTTTTTGGACTGTTTTTAGCTTTTACTTTTTTGAGTTCACTCAAAATAATAACGTTTGCTAATCAGATTTAGTAATTGAGATTTGTTAGCTCTTAGGGACAACAATTCTTTTTAAAATGTTTTTTTTTTTAAATGTCTGTTTTAGTTATTGTACACTGTTTTCAGGGAAAAATAAAGGGACCCCTTTCATCATATCTTCTATATTTCTCGCTCTATCCCCATGAAATGCGCACAATTGTAGGTCGGTTATAAGAAGCACAATGTAGACAATCAACTGATGTCACTATATTATATGAACAAGAATCAGATACACCGCGGGAGGTTCATGTTCATTAAACGAGAAATAGGAGTTTTTCCTTCATAGCTCATACATGTGTTAAACTGTTCTAATCTGCAACACAAAGATTACTATAAAGTTTGAGTTGAAAGTATTGTTCACAATGTCCTCCTGCTGCTGAAAAGCCCGCCCGGAGACGAGAACGTCACTGTCTGATTGCATAATTGATAACGCGTTGCTCCAGCTGCTCCCACTAATGAAGGATATGTTGTTTTATGAATTTGTTTTTTCAGTCGTCTCAGCGACCGTCCTTCATCAGGACGCATTTTATGTAACTGTTTCCCTATCGTCCTTAGCATGACGTACACACAATGGGGGGTTAAGCCCCTCCTTCCTGCATGTTAGGACTGCCTTTGCCAAAGCAATTAAAAGGCTCCTCCCACCAGAGATCCCCAGTCGTGTTTTTCTCACTTGCGTGTGTCGATGTTTCTTTTAACAGGGCGAAATAATTGGAAAAGTATATTAGACAAAGCTTACTCCATGATCCTGTCACTCGGATAATGGAGGTCTGGAAAATGCATCCACCTTGACTCTGTCAATCCACTTTGGCGCGTATACCGGCAACACTAATGAGGATCTGATGCAGCCTTGGGGTCTGGTCCATCTGCTTCAGCACGTAATACCAATATTCCCCTGCTTGATGTCTAATGCAGACTCCATAACCTGATCCCTCTGCTACAGAGTACATACCAGCAAAGTCCTCTTGTTGGGGTCTGATGTACCCTCCGTGATCTGGTCCTTCTGCTGCGGCAAGTATACCAGAGAAATCATCTGATCGAGGTCTGATGTATTTCTGGATCAAGATCAAGGCCTACGATGATTTTTTTGGCCCTTGGAAAGGTTCTATGCCTCTCTTTAGGCTGTGCTAAACTCACGGAAATACTTCCGGTCAACCGGAAGTGTGATTGCCGGAGCCGGACGTGACTTTTTATCACCAAAGCGATCCTAAGCCGGGACTTTATCTTCAATGCTCATGGGAGAAACATATAAGGTCAGAATTACCCATTCTTCCTTTGTTTATAGCTGATAACCAGTTGCTTCTTTAGTGCTGCTTCCCTTAAAGGCTTAGTGTGCCTACCCCGTGATTTGTTATTTAAGAAATTGTAACTATGAATAGAGTGTGAATGATTGATTATAAGACAACTGATGGGAGATATCTTTAGACTAAAAGGTTTCTAGGTAACTTATGACATACAGCTGTTTTGGGACGACTGAAGAAGGGCCAGCAAGTGACATTTGAAGGCGATGTAACCATTTCTGATAATACGCTTGAGCTCCTTGAATCATTGATTCACGGGAGCTAGAAGATTTTTCCAGAAAGACACATGATACCATATTCGGTCATGGTGCTGGGAGAAGGGGGACTGACTAAAGGACTATTTCTTGTATAAAAGATTGACAGACTAGTTAGATAAGACAGCCAGGATATCAGAAGGGGAAAAGATGAAAGACGAGGCAGAAGGTTTCCACCAGGAAAAGGAATTATACGTAAGGTCTTTGAAAAGAACATAACTTATTTAATCTCACTGCCATTTATCTGCTGTTTCTGAATGTAAGTAATATCTTCGGATAATAAACGTTTCTTTTGTGTGCTAAAGCCGGAATGCAGAGGTTTTTTTTTATGCCATTGTTGAAGATACATAATACAGTACATTTTACATGTTACCTCCCCACAAAAAGGAGACCACATAGTTTTGTGGAAGTAAAATAAGGTCACGGCTTTATTTATTTAAACAACCTTTGAAAAAATGAAAGTACCACCCAGTCGCTAGTCCCTAAACCCACACATAGTTGTGAAACGCGATGGGTAATGGGTTAATGCAGGAGTGATCCTGAGTTTCCCCAGCTGCTGGTCGATCATTCCATGACATCTTCCAAGAAGGCTGGGTCCAGGCACGCGACCGGCGTGGAGAAGCAAGTCCACGGAGCAGCACTTCTGCAGTGTATTAAGCAGACCAGCCGAGATTCCAGCATCCTTATTGCTACCCTATGCTATACCTGCTTATGAATTAGCACCTTCTAGTGAGTTGGACTCTAATTTTTACCATCTTTGAGATGTCAAGAAGTCATTTTTTTTATTAACAGATTTTTATTAAAAGTTTTTTTTTTTTTTCTGTAAGTACTTTTGGTTCACTAGTGAGTCCATTATTTCCTATCTATCTATCTATCTATCTATCTATCTATCTATCTATCTATCTATCTATCTATCTATCTATCTATCTATCTATCTATCACTATATTCACGTACCTTCACTTGCTCTAAATTCTCAGTTAATTCGTTTTTGGACTACCACCAAAATTACAACAATTGTGTATTCCTATCCCCTGAGGTATTATACCATGTGTATGTCTACTCTCTTCCACATGACCATCCCACATGAACCACTGAGAAGATTAGCACTCCATTAGCAGACCGCAATTGGAAAGATTGCCAGTTGATATTCCAATTTTTCCTAAGCACCAGCTAGAGTCCTTTTCTGGGCCTGTATGCAGACTAGCAACTAGCATGGTGGAAGACCTTTGCTGAGGAAATGCTCAACACCCAGGTCCCCATAAGTTGGAGCCCAATTACCTAAGACTTGGGCCGGGGTACAGCCCAGCCGCATAAGTCTGCACCTCCTGCCATGCCCAATCTTCCAGTGGCACTCCTACGATGAGGCCTGACTGCATAAATTAGCGCCTCAGTTCTTGGCGTTTCCTGGCACCCTTAAGCTGACTTGGCTGACAGTTCCACCACCCACAGGACCCATTAAGCTTACTGGGGACAAACATACAACACAAGCTGTGACCCTGCACTGTGATTGCTTATTGCCTGCAGCGCTAAACTGAGTTTCCTGATAAAGATGTCTAAACCCTCCTGTTTTGTGCAACCCGTCGCTCATGTGCCAATATGTGTTTGATCTTCGCACTATATGTGTCTCACTACCTATCCTTTCCAAGAGAGGATGAGCTTACTATGTTTACTTTTTTCCTGTTTTTCTTAATTCTGTCCCAGCTGGAGGCCCCCTTCCATAATAATCTTGCGATGATTTCTGACTGTTGTTCCATAGGGCTTTATGTCTGTCCCAGTTTTCCTGTAGATCGTTCCTGCCCAAGTGAATCATTACTAACCCAGGGCTTACTTTTACACTCTTCAAAAGCGTCCGTGGTGGTTGGTACCGAATCACCCTAGCACACCCCTCACTTCCCCAGCCCTCGTATGTTCATTCTCTCTTGTGGTTTTCCCAGCTGCAGACTCCCTAGTCTGTCCACGGGCCGCTCCTGTGCCCGGTAAATGAATGAGTGGCCTGTCAACCATACTTCGCGACCCGTGCTTGGTTTCCCACTTCAGAGACAGAAACATGTTAGCACTTCACAATGTTTAAATGTTACTTCTCATGGACCTAATGTATGCATTAGATTTCTACCTCCCCAGTTTTTTTGATCTGCTCGACAGGCAGCTCCACTGCTTTTGCTGCCCCTATCCCAAAGTTGACTGCATTTATGCCACCTCCCCCCCCCCCCCCTGCTTCCAGGCAGCGCTTAAAGATGCTGCTGAACTGAAATGTTGTTAAAAGGAGTTAGATCACTATGCACCTAAAAAACCTTGCGGCCGCTGCTTGGCATATCGCCTCGCTGCCCTCACGGTGCATACTCTCCTGTCCTTGTGCTTTTTTAGGTGCACCCAGGCCCCTTTGCTTGCGTGATCAGTTTTTGACTTGTGTATGCAGCACGCCACAGTGATTTTATCGCATTCCTTAAAAACAGAAGCGTCCCTGCTAGCTTTAGATGCTGCTACCAATTTCCCTCACGCTCCCCACCCCCTAAATGCTCTGAAAAAGCAAAGGTGAAAGCTACTTTAAACAAATTAATTTTGTAAGGCCCTGCGCATTCCGATTCTGACACCTTGTTTAGGGTTACCAACCTCTCTACTGTCCCAGGCTCCCTCTTATCCCCCTGCTTACAGTCTCCTCTGCCCCACCCAATCAGGATGTGCCTGATGATGAAGTCCTTGGTAATGTCTTCCCTTTTCCACAATTTGAGAAAAAAGGCTATACCTGCCAACATGCACCCCACCTTTGCCCGTGACATGCCTGCCTGCTTTTGGGTGAGTAGGAAGTTACTTAGTTGTTGGGAGCTTTTGACCTTACCCCTTCTCCTTGCGGCTTCCCTTAACACGCACCACTGGTGCCAGACGTTATGTTTTCCACCCTCGGTGGACCAGAGATTGCTGTACCATATCGATTTAGTCCCTCTGCACTAACTGATGAAGGTGATTTGGGCAGGTAAGACACTTTGCCTGCACACCTGGGGCTACCTGTCTGACAGTTGGCCAATTAAAGTGGGGCAATGTGTCTGCAATTATGCTTATCCTCCCTGGGACATGCATCACCTTAAAGTTTATGTTCCCTTGCGTACAGATGCATTCAGTTTTATCTCCAACCTGCCCCAGCACATATGCTGCTGAACTGCGGACCAAACGTGGAGTGCTCACAGCAAAATTCAGAGCAGGGGGGAATTGCCCATCAGGATTAACACAGCGGGGGTCCCTGCTTCTGAATTGGACTCCCGCTGTGCTAACCCTGCCACACTGCATCAGTCTGAAAGAGCTGCGCAGTGAGAGCAGACAGAAGTAGTCCCTCTCTGTGCAGCTCTAACAGGCAATCAAATTGATTTAATTTTAATAACATAGTATTAAAGCAAGGGGTCTCTGGAGCTGAACCGCATTAATTTCACCCCTGGGGACCCCCTGCTTCCCGAGTTACAGGCCCCAGTATGGGGTGCCGGCTTTCCTGCGCGTTTAAATGTCCCGGTAACATGACGCGGGAGAATTAAACGTGCAGGAGATACTGGCACCCCATACCGGGCCCTGTGTCTCGGGAAGCAGGGGTCCCTGGGGCTAAAATGTATGCGGTTCAGCTCCAGAGACCCCCTGCTTCAATACTATGTAATTAAAATAAAATGCAGCTTCATTAGGTAATGAAGGGATTTGTAACAGGGACTTACCCCTGTTAAGAAACGTGCCTCTAATCTAGCAGTGTGCTGGTTAATTGCACACCTGCAATCAACCAGCTCCACCTGTCTAATCAGAACTCTGTCAGAAAAAGCTTGTTCTGAGACACAGGAGGAGGATTCCCGAGTCTCACAATTGGGGGTTGAACCAAGGAAGGACAGACAGATTTTTCCTTAGTCCACACTGGACTGGCCAGAGGAACAGATGTCTTGAGCTGCAGAAGGACTGGACTGTATGCTGATAGCAAGACAAGGGGACCCGAACTCTATACCTGGACAGACATTGCCTTAGCACACAAAGGTGCTGACCCAGGAGAGCAGAGAGGCTTCCCCTACAGCTACAAGAAACAGATAAGACTTTCTTATGTTTATGAGACTGTTATATATCTGTATAAATGTATATATATTTGGGACTGGTAAATAGCTTAGCTAACTACCCAGTTAGAGAGGGCTGGACTAAATGTGTAGATATTCTCCAAAGCGGAGTAGGTTTTTTGTTTGGCTTATTTTCATATGTTTTGCTTTGTTAAAGGGACAGGCGCAATAAAGCCTAATTTTAGTTTCACTTTAAACAGTCTCCATTGCGTACCTCGGAACACGTCTCTTACAGGGTTAAACCAAAGTACCTGGTTTGTTTGGTAGAGTGGGTGGGTGAAGGGGATTGTTGCCCCATGGTTGGTGGTTAGGCCTACTGGGAGGGTTGCGGAAGTGTTTAACCTCTCATTATTATTGTCACAGTAACTTATGACAAGATATAATATACACCAAATAACTGGGTTGAACTGAACGAGGCTTAGATATAATAAAGTATATTTATTCCTTAGGTGAACACAACAATATAGTACAATTCACAAACAAGAAGGTAACACTTAGGCCTCGGCCAGGCTCCCTGCTGGCGTGCTGAGGCTCAGGGAAAGCGGGTGCTTTCCCTGGCCTTGCGGTTGCTTACCGCACGCGCCGTCAGGGGGCGGGCCCGCCCCCGGCCAGTGACGTCATGGAGCTGGTTCGCCCTCATTGGGCGAACCGCTCACGTGATCGGCCTGTCGCGCCGGCAAGCGGGGGAATTTTAAATTCCCCCAAGACCTACGCTTCCGCGCGCTTGCGGAAGCGTAAGCGAGCCCCTACCAAAGCCACTCTAATTGCGGCTGTAGGGGCTCAGCGCGCTTCCACCAGCAAGCAAGTAACATGGCCGAGGCCTTACTTAGGGGTTGGAATGAAGAAGTAATCAAATAGCAATTCTCCAGTAATCAGGCGTCAATCAGATGATACAAAGAAGACAAAGACTGTAGGGTTGACATCAGTTTATATATCTTTTCAACCCTATTCTTACTATTTAGTGCAGGCTATTGGAGAACAATTACCTGCACCCAATCTCTAACGTGGGAACATTGTTAACCCATGCCCCCCAGCTAGATGGCACATGCGTACTGGGACCCTGGGGGTCTCATTTCTGTAGCCCCACACCCAAGTCAGGGGCGCCGGGCAGTCTGCCAGATGGGGTATCTGGGCAGGATATTCTTTGTTTGTAGGTGTGAGTTATAGCACCTACAAACCACTCAAGCCCTGCACTTCTCCGCCCTCATGTAAACAGAGAGGCTGAGCCTTTGACCAGGGGTCTGTTTCTTAGACATTAGGTCACCCCCCTGACCATTTGCATTCCTCAGTGTGCAGGAATCTTCGCGAGCTTTTGTCCCCGCTTTGAAACACAATATAGTTTTTAATATACAGGCATATTAAAATAACCGGTTCTGTTGGGCCCAGTGGGTGGAAACGACCCAGTTCTTCATGCCGGAAGTGACTCACCATAGTGGCTAAGTTTCAGCCCGCTGCGACCCACAGAACCGGAGATATGCAAATACAAGTTAAACCGTTTATTTCTTTATTACAAATTTCTCCGCTGTAAAATAAATCTCAGTTTTTCACTTCTTTCCCATTGAAATCAACGAGCTCCGACGCCATAGACTTTCAATGGGGGAACTCCGCCATTGAAGTCTATGGGACGTCTCCGCCATAGCCGGTCAATGGGGAACTGCCGCCATTGATGTCTATGGGAAAACTCACAGACCTTTATGGTGGTCCATACTCCGTCGGGTTGGTCGGAGAGGGTCGGGAATGGACCTGCAGGCACCCCAAACCCCGGGCCTCTGGTCCCTCCAGAACCGGAGATATGGGCTTATACTTTTCAGGGTTTTGGACTTAGCCGTTTTCTCGCGCTGTTCCTCTCGCCGCCATTGAAGCCTATGGCGCGACCCGCTTGGCCAGCGCGACCCTTTCTGGGGGTCCTGGATTCTTGGACCCGGTGGTGGTCAAGTGTGGGGAGGCCTATGGGCTAGCGGCAAAAATAATTTTATTCCTGGGTGCCCTAGAACCTAAGATTCCCACGCCAATTGTCGTTGACCTTGAACTAATCGTGATAAAAGCTCTTTTTCAGACAATGTTTCCGCTTTTTGGTTTTGTGGTTTGGACGGCTGCCAACCTATTCCTGGAGATCGCCGTCGAGGAATCTCCATTGAAGTCAATGGGCCCATTGACTTACAATGGGAAACCGCCGCTCCTCCTCTCAGACGCCACCTGCTTTTCTTCGAGGGAAACAGTTCCAAAACCGCTAGATCCGCCATTGAAATGAACGGAGCTCCAATGGCGACCTATGGGACTCTGCAAAATGGTGCCTGAAAAGGCGGGAAAATTAAACAAAGGGCTATAATCACTTCCTAACTATTAACCCTTGTCCTCCCGGATGGATCCCAGTGTGTGTGTGGTGCAGACACTTACATGGTGATAATACACTAGAACAGGGGAACACACATTTTCATGTTGCAGCAAGGTAAAAACCACATTCCTGGACCGCAGTCCAGTTAACCCCTTGCCTCCCTGGTGAGGTCAGGGGGTGGCCATATGGGGTGCAACCCCTTTAATACCGGGCCAATCCCCCTCTCCCTCTACAATTATCCACCCGAGTCACAGGCCCCGGTATGGGGTGCCGTTATCTCCTGCATGTTTTTGTTTCAAATATTTTTTTTTCAGCATATGAATATTGATAAAATACATCTGCAGTCAGGTGCAGTAATTCGGCTAACAGTGTCCCGCATTGAAGACAGAAAAGAATAACATA
This sequence comes from Ascaphus truei, assembly GCF_040206685.1. Lineage (NCBI taxonomy): Eukaryota > Metazoa > Chordata > Amphibia > Anura > Ascaphidae > Ascaphus > Ascaphus truei. Next base: position 191,246,673 of record NC_134487.1, on the reverse strand, counting down.
ATTTTAGATATAAATCAAAAAGTTCCAATTACCGAGTGACACGTAGCCATGAGTCTAATAATCATCTATCTCGACTAATGCAGAGTATTACATAGCGTTTGAATAACAGTTGTACTTGGGGTGACAGACAACAACAAAAAAATGAAGTAAAAACCAACAGGGAAGGTGGAGGAGGGGGTCTAGGATAGTAACCCTTTTCTACCCAGTCTACCACCCGGCCCAGACGGTGGTCTCGCAGAGTTCTCTTAGCTGATTCTGGTCAATTTTGTTTTGTTCAACAAGAGCTAATAGAAAAGGAAAAAACCGTTATCCATCGCTTCTGGGTCTGATCCATCCGGTCAATTCCCAGGTACTTAGGTCTCTCGTCTCTTCTTGCTTTTCAAGCCATGGTTCCCACGTTCTGTAGAAATTATCAGGAGACTGTTTCAGAAAGGCGATCAATTTCTCCATGGTCATAACCTCAAGTTTTTCTCCATACAGCCGCTATCGAGTACCTAGCTGCCGTTAATATATTCTAAATCAGCCGTCTCAGGGGATGACTTATGTCCTCAACTGGTTTTGCTAATTTATATATTAAGGGGTCTAGAGGGATTGCCATTTCCGTTGTGTCCCTAATTATCTCTTGAACCATAAGCCAACATTTTTGTATGGCAGGGCAGGTCCACCATATGTGAGCCATATCCCCCTTCTGTCCACAACCCCTCCAACACAAATCAGGCTCCTCTGGATAGATCTGCCTCAGCCTATCTGGTGTCAGATACCAGTGGAATAGTACTTTTTAGATATATTTTCTTTTGTTGTGGTTCAGATTGATGTTTTGGCTATTATATATTTAATATGTGAGGAACTCCACTTGTATTTGAAGTTCAATTGTAGTAATTTAATTTCCTGGGATGGGACGGTCAAATTCAGAGCTTCTGATTTATCGTTATTAATTTTATTCCCGATATTTTGCCAAATTACGTAAAAAGATACTGGAGATTGGGCAGGGATGTTTGGGGATTGAATAATGTAAGAATAATATCATCCGCAAATAAGGAGACTTTATAATCTGTTTTACCTATGCTAATTCCCTGAATATTTGGATCGCTTCTGATATTTGAGGCTAAAGGTTTGATTGACAGGGCAAAAATAAGGGAGGATAAGGGACAGCCCTGCCTTTTGCCGTTTTAAATTTTGAGTCCAGGTTGTTTCCCGGAAGTTTGACCGAGGCTGTAGGATTCTGATACAGAGCTCTGATGCCCTCAAGAAAAGGGCCTCCGAATCATTGCATTGTTCTGGCTAAAAACGACCAGTCTATCCTGTCAAATGCTTTTTCGGCGTCTAGGCTCAACAGGATAGCCTTGGTCCTAGTGAGATGCACATGCTCTATAATATCAATTATTTTCCGGGTGTTGTCTGAGGCCTGTCTACCCTAAATAAATCCCACCTGGTCTATATGGATCAATCTCAGTAATTTGGGATTAAGCCTATTCGCGAGAATCTTACTGTAGATTTTGAGATCCATATTAAGTAACGAGATCGGGCGGTAGTTGCCACATTGAAGTGGGTCTCAGCCCTCTTTATGTATTATAGCTAAATTTTCAGCGGCCATTGAGGCTGGAATCGGTTCACCCTCTAAAAAGGAGTTAAACAGTTCCAGCATAAAAGGGGAGAGAATTGCTAGAATTTTTTTATAATATATATTTGAAAGCCCGTCAGGACCTGGAGATTTTGCTGCCTTTAGTGATTTGACTGCATCTACTAATTCAGTCTGGGTGATTCTTTCATTTAACGCAGTGGTTCCCAATCTGTGTGCCGCGGTGCCCTGGTGCGCCGTGGCTTGCCTAGAGGGGCGCCGCGATTATCCTCCCCACCATCCCTCCCTAATGCCGGCCGGGCCACAGGGGATTGGCTGCAGGTCAGAAGAAGCCGGGGGCGGGGCTTCCACTTTGTGCAGAGCACACGGTGAGTGTGTGTGTGTCTGCCTTCCCGCTCCTGGCTCCTCTGTCTGCTGGTGGCTGCGCGGTGTCCCGTCCCCTTCTGCCCCGGTTGATAGGAGAAGGTAGGGGGTGATAGGATAAGGTAGGGGGGAGAGTTGTACATTTGCCTGTCCAGTGACTGTGTGCAGGGAGCTGCCTGCACAGATCTCCTGCCTTTCCTCCCTCCCCCTCCCCCCCAGTCACTCACATCCGTCGCTGCCTCTGCTCTCCACTGCTCTCCAATGTGTGTGTGTGTGTATCTCTGTGTGTGTGTATCTCTGTGTGTGTGTATCTCTCTGTGTGTTTGTATCTCTGTGTGTGTGTGTATCTGTGTGTGTGTGTGTGTATCTGTGTGTGTGTATCTGTGTGTGTGTGTGTGTGTATCTGTGTGTGTGTATCTGTGTGTGTGTGTATCTGTGTGTGTGTGTGTGTGTATCTGTGTGTGTATCTGTGTGTGTGTGTGTATCTGTGGGTGTGTGTGTGTGTGTATCTGTGACTGTGTGCAGGGAGCTGCCTGCACAGATCTCCTGCCTTTCCTCCCCTCCCTCCCCCCCCTCCCTCCCTGTGTGTATCAGTGACTGTGTGTGTATCAGTGAGAGTCTGGGAGAGTGTGTGTCAGTGTGTGAGAGTGTGTGAGTGTGTGTGTGTCAGAGTGTGGGAGAGTATGTGTCAGAGTGTGGGAGTGTCAGAGTGTGGGAGTGTGGGAGAGTGTGTCTGAGAGAGTGTCTGAGAGAGGTGTGTCTGAGAGATTGAGAGAGAGTCTGAGAGAGGTGTGTCTGAGAGATTGAGAGAGAGAGCGTGTCTGAGAGAGAGCGTGTCTGAGAGAGAGCGTGTCTGAGAGAGAGCGTGTCTGAGAGAGAGCGTGTCTGAGAGAGAGCGTGTCAGAGAGAGAGCGTGTCAGAGAGAGAGCGTGTCTGAGAGAGAGCATGTCTGAGAGAGAGCGTGTCTGAGAGAGTGAGAGTGTGTGCCTGAGAGAGACACCAACTGCGCACTGCAACTATTAGGTATGTATATACACCTTTGTTTTTACTTTGGGCGCCGCGGAAAAATCCTGATCGCCTTGGGGAGCCTTGAACCGAAAAAGTTTGGGAACCACTGATTTAACGTCTCCGATTCAGTTTTAGTCAACTGGGGTGGATTGCATTTATCCAGGTATTTTGAGATCGCTTCAGTGTTAGAGAGCTTTTTCTCCACAGGTTTCAAATTGTATAGTTTCGTGTAAAATTCGGTAAACTCATGAGCAATTTCTCTATCGTTATGTGAAATGCTACCGTTCTTACATAGAATTGTGGATCTTTGTGACCTGTCTCTTACCCCTCTAAGCCTGTTAGCCAAAAGTCTACCGTAATATCACTGGTTAGTCCATTTCAGGGCTCTCTCAGTGTCTTCTAATTGAATCAGTCTTAGGCCGCGCTTATAGTGCCGGCGACGCAACGTCGCCCGAAAACAAATACATTGCCGCCGCGTGCGCTTATAGTGCGCGCGAGGGCGACAAAGCGACGGAGCAACGTCGCCGTTGCGGAAACTAGAAGCTGGCAAAATTTGATTTTTCAAGGGCTGTTGCGTCACGTGACGGCCCTAGAACAAATCAAATTGCCGGAATCCCGCAACCCTGCTGCCCGGCGAAACATAACTTTCTCCGACGGCGACGGGTGACGTCACCCGCCGTGTCGCCGTCGCCATCGACGGCACTATAGGCACGGCCTTAATGTCAGCCTGGGGGCAGCGAGAGATTTATATAATTATTTTTGATAGATTGTTTTTATGTTGTTGTTCCAAATTTGTTATTTTATCTGTTATTTCTTTATATACTTTCAGTTTGCTTTTTTTCTTGTCGGAGGCTATAGAAATGAAATCCCATCTAATTGTTGCCTTATGGACTTCCCAAAGCATCGCAGGGGTTGAGACAGACCCCTTTATTCAAGGCAAAATATTAGTTCAACGATAGTTTAATTTTGTTGTAAATTTCGGGATAGTTTAGGAAAGAGTCATTTAATTTCCAGTGAAATGAATTACTTTTGAAAAAGGGAAGGGTAAGAGTCAGGTCAATTGGGGCATGGTCTGACCATGTAATTGAGCCTATATCAGATCTGAGAGAATGGAGAATATTTTTTGTGACTAAAGAATAATAAATTCTTGAGTACGTTTGGTGAGGGGGGGGGGGGGGGGCAAAGAAAGTGTAGTCCCGTTGGCCTTGATGCTGTGCCCTCCATATGTTTGTCAGGGAAAATTCTACCAATAAATCCCTGAACCTTTTAGCCTTTTTTTTAAACATAAACCGAGTGTGTTTGGCCCGGGGTGGTTGATTTGTCTGCTTCAGGTGTATGAAGTGACGTTACGCTACGAAACGCGTAGGATTATCAATCACCCAATCTCTAAGCTAAGTTTTGCTTTTATTATTGGGTCACCCCTGAAGCTCTAGCACTGTGTATTTGCTTAGCGGTTTATAGTGTTTTCCTGCTTTCGATCGTCGCTAAGTGGCGTCTTCGCAGGGATATCACTGACTTGCAGCATACTGCTAGTGTATACTCTGAGCTCAGGTGGTGTACACAATATTGATTTCCGGAGTTTTATTTATCCATCTGTTCACGTGGCCTTTATGGTAATATCCCCCGTTTCACCACCCACGGATCACGATTATACTGTGAAACCGTTTGGAGCTAGGAGGAGGGGCTGTTTTTTGGCTTAAAACCTCGGACACTGAACAAACAGCATTACCACACCGTAAGACCGACGCTGCCCCGGAGAGGTCAGCTGACGGGACGTCTGTTCCAAGGAGGACAGCTGGTGCCGCTACATGAGAGGCCACCTACCTGTGGGAGAACTACGTCATCCAAGGACCATCTGAGGGTGTTGAGCCGACGACTGTCCCTGTCCTGTTCTGGCGCTGGGTAACCCATGTCTTAGTACATGGAACGCTTGTATTGCTTGATTTGATGTACGCAGATTATTTACCCTTACAATATAATTTTATATTTGAACATACTTCACCATGAGCGTTGTGCGCTGTTTTTCTTGTCTTTAATTTATGTATTTTTTTACATATCCCGTCCAACTATCACAGATGTTAGATATTGTGGTTCTATTGCTTCCAAGACTTTACTCACAAACTCGGTTTGATTCTCATTTGGTGCGTATAAATTGACTAGTGTAACTGCTGTGCCTGTGAGGGAGCCATAAACTATCAAGAATCTGCCCTCCGGGTCTGTGAGAATTAAACAAGGTATCTCGTTTTGCACCGATAAAAATGAAGATCGCTACTCCTCTTTCTTTGCTGTTAAATGAGGAGTAGAATGGCTGTGGAAAGGTGCCCCTGAATGTGTAGGGGGGGAGGGGAGAGGGGCGTGCTGGACCTTGAAATAGGTCTCCTGGAGAAACAAAATATCTCCCCCTGCTCTTTTAAATTCTTGGAGAGCAAGTTGCCTTTTCCTGTTAGATCATAGGCCTTTTACATTGAGAGAGACTAGTTTGATGGAGGCCGGGCTAGCCATGTTCTAAGTTGAAATTGTAAACCAACCACTTTCCCACAGTGGGGGCCATTATTTATAGTCAGTTTTATTGGGGTGAGCTGGCACATGGGCCCTATTGTAGCTCCCGTTAGGGACCTGGCGGACTGGGAGACCGGGTAGGAGAGCTGGAACATTAGCTGTTGCAGGGGAGGGGGAGGGGGGATTAGGGGAGGGTGGACACAGTAGGGAACAAAAACAACCAAATAAGGAAGGGCTGAGCATTTGCACTTAAATTGTAGCACCAGTCACTTATGGTGACTAGAAGGGAGGGCATAGTGCCCTGGTGTACCCGTCCCGGTCACGACGGGTATGGAGACCCTCAGTTAACAATATAGACAATTTTCAATTAACATATCCATAAGATTTTTGAGAACTTGTGAACTTGTGAATATAAGCTCATATTGAACCGCCAAAATAACCACAACATATATATATATATATATATATATATATATATATGCGTATAAGTGTCAAAGAGGAGTGCTACTGAGCATGGCAATATATATTTAAAACCAGAGACAGAACATGAAACACAGACAGAGCTCAGTGCTACATCCAAAGACACTAATACACGGTACAGTGCCTAAATATATATATATATATATATATATATATATATATATATATCTTTTGAATAAAATGGTCTTTTAGTTTAACTCTTTGGCCAAAGTGTTGTAAGCCCTTGAGCCCCTCCAAGGCAGACCACGTCTCAAGGGTCCTAACACTAAAATAAATTCTTAATAACCTGTACAAAACCAGGAAGAATGATTTATAATAAATTTGTCAAAATTAGTTGCATAGTTCTAAGTCTGATTGAAGCTCTTATTAACCTGTATAATACCAGGAAAAGCACTCTGTATTAGATTTGTCGCAATCAAACTGGATTCAAGTTCCCATGGGTGTGGAAGGTGCAAAGGAGTGAGCTTTAACCATTTAAAAGTGGGAGGGGGTGAGCTTCAAACTAGGGAAGGAGGAGCCACCCTCCAAATCAGCTAGGAACAGCTGACAAGAATTGCAAAACATACAGGACCCCTATAAGCTCATATTGAACCCCCAAAATATACGCATATATATATGTTGTGGTTATTTTGGGGGTTCAATATGACCTTATAGGGCAAGTGGTAGAGGGAGAAGAGGAGATCAGCAGTGACACATCCTCCTCCGAGATAACGGAAAAAGAGTCAAGAAAGGCAGGAGGAGAGTTGGGAAGCGGTGTGGGATGGGAGGAAGCAACAGATGGGATGTTCTGACGTATGGATTCCACCTTTTCCTTAAAAAAGTCAGCAAAGTCCTGAGGTGAGATGGAGGAAGAAGAGGAGGCAGCCGAGGGTGGTCTGAGTAGAGAGTCAAAGACAGAAAAGAGTCGGCGTGGGGTATACTTGTTTGTGTTGATTAGTGATGAAAAGTAGGTTTGTTTAGCCTGAGAGAGGGCAGAGTTGAAACAGGACAGCATAAATTTGTAGTGAATGAAGCCTGCGAGCGTATGAGATTTCCTCCAGAGGTGTTCAGAGGAACAAGTGGAGGAATACAGCATGCGTGTGTGGGAGTTTAGCCAGGGTCTGGGATTAGAAGGGCGAGGACGGCAGAGAGAAAGCAGGGCATGAAGATCAAGAGAGGAAGATAAGGCAGAGTTGTAGTTCCTGACCAGGTTGTCAGGGTCTGAAGCAGAACTGAGAGAGGAGAGGGAGGAGCGTAAAGTGGAATCAAAAGCTTTTAGGTTAATAGAGCGCAGGTTTCTGCAAAAACGAGGGCTAGATGGAGATGGAGATGGAGAGAAGCGAGAGAGAGAAAATGAGATGAGGTGATGGTCAGAGAGAGGAAAGGGGGAAATGGAGAAATCGGAGAGAGAGAGAAGTTTTTAGTGAAAACCAGGTATAAGTAGTGGCCATCCTTGTGGGTGCTAGCTTCAGTCCACTGTTGAAGGCCAAAAGAAGAGGTAAGAGAGCGAAAGCGGGATACAAGTAATTTAGTGGGATGATGTTTTTGCATGGAAAAATGTAAAGATAAATGTGCAGTCTTTAAAACATTGTTTGAAAAACACACTCGAGTGTATACCCTTGGGTAATACGTATAAAAGAAATAAGTTAAAAACCAATGTGGCTAAAGAAACAGGTAGGGGAGGAAATGGAAAAGAAGAGGCAGGCATTTAGATTCTTTAAGTCAGAAGGGACGGAGGCATTGTAGCAGAATTATAAGGAATGTAACAACAATTGCAAAAGGGCTATCAAATTAGCAAAAATGGATAATGAAAGGATTGCAATAGAAAGTAAGATCAACCCTAAAAAGTTAACAGTACCAAAAATTTACTTCAAAAATTATGTGTCGCTCTGCCTGTGCATCGACTATCGGGACTTGTGGAAAGGAAAGGGGAGCGCAACTTGTTCAGTGGTAGATATGTGGAATGAAAAAAATGATACAATAGTGCAACACAGTCTCTGTAGAAAATACTTCAAACTCAGTTGATCTCTATAAATTCAGAACTCACATTCTTTCATAAGTAAAAAATAGACACTTTAATTTCTAAAAACCCATAAGGGTGTAAGCATACACCCTTATGGGTTTTTAGCAATTAAAGTGTCTATTTTTTGTACGATACACACTATGTCTGGCTTTCCATTCTCCCATATATATGGCTGATACCTTGGCAATCTGAGAGAATCAAAGTATCCCCAAGAACCCTGAGAGATAGAAAGAAAGAGAACCTGCATGAATTTCCACACCACCCACATCAGTTTGGGTTACATGCTCGTTTACTTATGAAAGAATGTGAGTTTTTATAGAGATCAACTGAGTTTGAAATATTTTCTACAGAGACTGTGTTGCACTATTGTATCATTTTTTTCATTCCACATATCTACCACTGAACAAGTTGCGCTCCCCTTGCCTTTCCACAAGTTCCAGCAAGAGGGATTCCTGTGGACCATCCTTCTAAGGGTTTCTGAGCAGCATTTATTTGTATTCATTTTCACATATTGCACTTATTGGCTGTTTATTTGCACAATATTGTTTTCATTAATCACGGTTTAAGTCACTATTTACTTTAATCACTTTAATATCTCCTTTGAGCGCTGTTAGAGGGTTTCTCATCGACTATTGGGGACTGAGCAAAATTATGGTCAAGAATCATTATCTGCTGCCTCATCTCTGAGCTCTTCGACTGGTTGCAGGGAGTGTGCATCTTCACGGAGCGTCTAACATGATCCGGATTCGTCAGGGCGACGAGTGTAAGACGGCATTTAACACTCGAGATGGACATTACGAGTATTTGGTCATACTATTCGGGCTGTGAAATGCTCCGACCATCTTCCAGAGCTTTGTCAACTAAATCTTTGGAAAATGTTGTCATAGTCTACCTGGACAACATTCTCATCTTCTTGAAGGCGGCGCACAAACACACGGATCACGTCAAACAGGTCCTACGACACCCGAGAGAGAATTGCCAAGTTAGAGAAATGTCAATTTCACCAGCCGAGTACCTCCATCCTGGCGTACATAATCTCAGCGACAGGATTGGCAATGGATCCGGCAAAGGTCAAAACCTTTCTGGAATGGCCACGTCCCATCGGCTTAAAGGCTATCCAGCCCTTCTTGGGATTCGCCAATTACTATCGGCGCTTCATCCCAAAAAAAATTCCTCGGTTCTGGCTCCCATCAGTGCTCTGACCAGCAAGGGGGCGGACCCTTTACAGTGGCCGGCAGAGGCCATAGAGGCCTTCAAGAGACTTAAAAAGGCAGTTGCATCCGCTCCGATCATGGTACACCCAAATCCAATCTTACACTTCACCCTGGAGGTGGATGCGTCCAATGTCGGGGCAGGGGCGGTACTGTTGCAACGCAAGGACGAAAAGGCGAGGTTTAGATCCTTGCGCTTTCTTTTCAAATACATTTTCACCAGCAAAGCATAATTATGATGTGAGCAATCGAGAGCTTTTGGCTATTAAGATGGTGCTACAGGAATGGAGGCATCTGTTGGAAGGGTCTGAGGATCCCATCACAATCCTTACCGACCACAAGAATTTGATATACTTTGAGGGTGCCCGTCGCCTGGGATCTCTGCAAGCCAGGTGGTCTCTGTTCTTCTCTCACTTCAAGTTCATCTCCTACATTCGTGACTCCAAGAACGTAAAAGTAGGTGCTCTGCCACCAATTATTGACGGATGATATTGCGTAGGATCGCATGGAACCTATACTGCCGGCTTCCTGGATTATCACAGCCGCCACCTTCCACTCCTTGGAGGACATTGTGTGTGAGCAGCCTCTTACCCAGTGGAGCATCACCGCCGCATTTTCAACGTGGGGTCCTCAAATGGGGTCACAGCTCCAAGACTGCCGGGCCCCGGGTGTGAGAAGCCAAGACTCCTAGGAGCTGTCCGGTTGGTCTCCTCCGATGTTCCGGACCGTCCATAGGCCCATATTTCCATGGACCTCATATGGAGCTACCTCATCCAGTGGCATTACCACAATTCTGGTGGTGGGTCACTTAACGAAGGAGGCCCATTTCATCCCCCTAAAAGCCCTGCCCAATGCCAACACCTTATCTGAGTTCTTTATCTGGGAGATCTTCCACGTCCACGGAGCACCACAGATCATTGTATTGGATCGGGGCTCCCAATTCGTCTCTAGGTTTTAGCGGTTTTTACGATACAGGACAGTTCTACACTATTCCTCCGCAGTCCAATGGACAGATGGAGCGGACTAACCAGTCATTGGAGCCGTTCATCCGCTGTTTCATCTCAGACACCCAGGATAACTGGGCCGATCTACTACCATGGGCAGAATTTGCCCACAATAATTTATGGAATGAGTTGTCCCAGGAATCACCGGCAATTTTCGCCAATTTCGTTTTTCATCCGTCGGCGCTTCCTTCCTTCTGAGTCCTGTCAGCGGTCCTAGCTGTGGACAACCGGATTGGACAGTTGCAGGAGCTGTGGGCCAAGATCTGGGTGAGTCTGGTGAAATCCATCACCTTCTAGAAAAACCATGCTGACCGGCATAGGCGTTCTTCTCAGGAATAGCAACTTGGAGACATGGTGTGGCTCTCAACAAGGAACATCAAGTTGAGGGCGCCCTCTGCAAAACTGTCGCCAAAATTTATCGGTCCTTTCCTGATCATCAAAAGGATCAATCTGGTGTCTTTCTGCCTGCACCTACCAACCACCATGAAAAATTCCAGCGTCTCCCTGCTTAAACCATTTGTACAGAATCCATCCTGCCCCACTTCCGTGACTCCCCCTCAGCCTCTCCTAGTGGATGGACAAAAGGAGTTTGAGATCCAGTCTATCCTCGACTCCAGGAGGTCTTGAGGGGTATCGGGTACCTCGTAGATTGGAAGGGATTCGGTCCGGAGGAACGGTCTTGGATTGAACGCAACTCCATGCTCCCTGTCTGGTCCGGGCCTTCCACCCGAGGCACCCGGCAAAACCATCCTTTGAGCGCCCGGAGGTCGCTCTTCAGGGGGGGTACTGTGAGGCTCGGACACAGACTCCGCCCCCATCAATCTCCGGTCACCTGATTTGGCTCCTGCATGATTCTTGTCTGCTGTGCAGCCGAAGCCTGATTTACTTAATCTGCTATTTAGGCTCAGCCCTTCTACCAGGAAGTTGGCTGAGCATAAACCTTGTGACATGTGCTTGTCACATTCACTGTTGCCTCACCTTGTCCTGCATTGCCTTGTTCCCGTCTACTATCCTGCTTTCTCCAATCCTCGACCTGGGCTTCCCTATGACTACCTTGCTCTCTCGAATCCTCGACCTCGGCTTGCCTTCAACTATCCTACATTCTCCTACCCTGACCCAGCTATCCAGGACAACGAACCTGCATCCCGGACGCAATCTCACGTCTCTAGGTCAATGTTTTCTAATCCCCACCTCAGCCTCACGGGCTTGTCCAGTTCGTTGCTAGCATCCGTTACAGCAGGGGAGCGCAAACTTTTTGTGCTGCGCCCCCCTGTCTCTCTGCCCCCGGCTCTCGCGCCCCCCTGCCTTCCTTCAGCCGCGTCAGATGACGCTGCGTGGGCGTGTGACGTCAGGTCACATGGTGCCGCGGCGTTGCCATGGCGACGCAACACAGACGGCTGAATCCCGGTAAGTAAATAGTTGCAGGGGCCTCACGCGATCCCCTGGCATTTAATTTAAATGCCTGGGGGAAGAGCACGGGGCCTCTGCAACGCGCCCCCCCCAGTACAATCCCCCCCCCCTGGGGGTCGCGCCCCCCACTTTGCGCACCGCTGCGTTACAGAATCGCCCTCAGAAGACACTGAGATTTTTTCCGGCGCACCAAGTGATCAAAGATATAATTGGATTACATATCAATGGTTACATCCAGACAGGACATTTTCAGCGTTTTGAAAGAATGTATCCCTTCTCTGAACAGAATTCCAGACATTGGGATAGTCTTCCCAAGGTGAATCTAGCTGTGTCCAGAATTAAAAGGCGGACCACTATACCCTTAGAGGATGGGTCCTTTCAGAATCTAATGAATAAATGTAAGGAATCGGGGGCCACATACCCTGCGACGTGATTCCTCCTTACCCACTACCAGTACTGCAGCTGCCGCTGCCTCTGCCCCCCATCGCTACCCTTGCCGCCGCGCGGCACTTACTGCTACTCACGCCGTCATCTTGGATTCTCGCGCCGGTGTTACAGAGCGTGCATCTATCCCTAGCACTTGTAACACGCGCGCCATGCCGGCCTCCGCTCCCCGCTCAGCCCGGGAGTTCTTGCCACGCCCCCTGCACTCTCAGCTGAGTCCTGATACTCCCAGCTTCTCAGGAGCTGCTCCTCGTCATGCCCCCGTCCGGATTGGTGGATACCACTTTAAATACCCTGCTCTGTCACTTCCTCCTTGCTCTGCATAGCTTCTTGCTTTCTGTGTAGCCTGGAAACTGTGTCGTGCTCCTGTTTGTCTTTACCTCTACAGATTTGAACCGGCTTGTCTGACTTCCCCCTCTGGCTCCCGACTTCGGCTTACCCATCACGATTCTTACCTCAAAGACCCTCGGACACGGAAACGGATTTGACTACGGAACTCTCTATAGCCCTGGACTCGGCAAGTACAAAGACTATTCTAATCTTAACCCAGGCCTGGCCACGCTACAACCACATCCCGGATCCGCTCCCTCTGCTGTCGGTGTGTATATTCAACATCCCACCTCAGTACAGGGGACCGGTCTGGTCTGCGGGCTGCACAGTGTGACAATAAAAGAACAGAGACTAGGCTCAAAAAGCAGTATTCCACTATTGGAACATCTTTTAAGCCCGTGGTGTCAATGGCATGCATAGCCCGTACCATCTGGATAGCCCCCAGATAGACGACCCGCTGCAAAGTGGTGTGGACAGGCAAAGAATTGTGAAGGATTGTATTCCTGTCAAAAACAGTGAATGTCTTGTGTGATTCTTCTTTCGATGCCATCAACCTCTTCAGCCTTAATCTGCATTGCCCCAAAGACGGGTCTGAAAGAGCTCCTCAAGAGCTGCTCTCCTCTGCACAGAACCAGCATGCTAATGGTTAACATCTGGGATTGCCTCAATCTGTTTAATCAGCCCAGCCCTCAACAGTGTTTATTGCCCCGGACAAAGGCCTTTCATAGCACAGTTGAATTAATTAATTCACAACCTCTTCAGACTACATCTGTGTCGCTCCAAAGGCCGCAGCCAAAAGGTGTCAGCCGTTTGCTGATGTTACAATCCGAAACACACCAACCTTCTCATCCCCCTATTCCCTATGTTTCCACTTACCCTTCCTTCAAGATTGTAATCTCCTTGGGGCAGAGCCTCTACTAGTACAGTACATTAGAGGTCTATCCCACACCTCTTCTAACACAATTTTAATCTTGTTTGTAACCAACTGTTACATACGCCCATAATCATATTGTCACGGGAGACCAGTACTTTTACACCGAAACCGATTTGATCACTAGCACCAGACGTGACAAAGTTGTTGAATAAAATGAGGTTTATTTTGGCAAGCCAGCAGACAAAACAAAGATGCACAAAACAAGATACAATACCAACTGGGGACCTGGGGAGTAGACTCTAGCTTGCTATGTGCAGGGGCCTGCTTCAAGTAGGCTTGCCCTGTCCGCTTCTCGTCCAGGATATCAGAGTGCTGATCACACAGCAGCCACTCTGACTTATATCTCCAGCTGGTCACAGTCAAGATCCAAATTCCTTCACAGAATGTCTCTCAGATAGACTAAGGCTCTGATCAGCAGCATCCCTTATATAGCCCTCGGCTATCCTTTGGGCTGCGATTATACAGAAAAACGCCCATGGTGTCGCCCATAGCGACACCGCGTGGCGCAAAAAACAAGTTTCATATACGTGATAAGTGGCTATACCAAATTCAACTGTCTGCCTGCTTGCTATTGCAAAAAGGGGGACAGGTGATGCGTTTTCAAAATTTGTTTTTGCGCCGCTACGGGCGACACCACAGGCATTTTTCTTTATAATCGCAGCCTTACATGGGATGGGGGCTGCTGGCCAACCAGAGAAAGGATTGAGTTGGTACCACAAAAGCCAGAGGAGGGGAGTGCTAAGACCTCCCACTGGGTAGGAGCCACAGCGTCTGCAGGGGAACAAAGGCTATCCTTCCTGAGAGCCCATCCCCAGACCTGATTGTCCACTCTACCCACTCACCAAATGTCTTGACACCTTTGCACGATCCATATTTCTATGCAGGTACTTCGGCTGATTAAATCACTGAGTCCCCTCCATTGAAATGTACAAACGCAAATCACATTACAAGTCTACTAGCTTAGAAATGATTATATACAATCCACATGTACAGGGCTGACCCTCTCAAATACATTGCAGTGCTTACACATAGATCACAGAACACTTTACCTCACAGTACTTGCTCAACTAGACTGGGGCATTGCATTAACAGGGAATAAAGTGCTTTGGAATACATTGTGCATTATACATTCCCTGTTCTCCCCCAATTATTAAATACATTTGGATGAATTAAACATTACAGAGACAGCCTGTTTACACGGTTTTAGGGGTAGCTAGCGGTGTTTGACCTTTATTATGTCAGACCAGCTACCCTTACCGTCACACATATATTATCTTGAACTGTCTATGAAATGTCTGTAAGTTGAATGTATAATATCTGTTCATGTAATGTAACCTTGTTTTGTCATCATAACTCTGTGCCCAGGATATACTTGAAAATGAGAAATAACTCTCAATTTATTATTTCCTGGGAAAACATTTTATAAATAAAATCAGCCAGGTCATCAGTTCTAGCATTTTCAGTCGGAAGGTCTCTCTGGTTACGCTCCTCGGCTGTGGATTATTTTTCTAAGAATAGGCTGCTTTCTCTTCCCCTTTTTAGATGACTCACTGTTTGCGGAAGCGCTGGATACAATAATAGCTAAAGGTTCAGGTGGAAAATAATTTGTTTTACCTCAGGACAAGAGGTCAAGAGGCTTCAAAGGTCCTTAATCAAGTAGACATTCCTTTCTGGAATCCAGCAGCTTCAGGCCTGTAAGAAAATACCCCAGGCGTACTTCACAGCCTACCCAACAATTCCAGCATGGGGGAAGGAACAGACCCTGAACCAACTTACTCTCTCCTAAGAACCCCACATTCTGAAAATCAGCGGGCCTGTCCTTAGTCTTCCTCCTACTAGAGAATGCTCCTCACTTCTTTAGGGATCAGTGGATCGACATTACAACGAATGCATGGGTATTGCAAATTGTCAAAAACTGCTATGTTCCAAGAACATTCACCAAGGTCTTAGCGGTTGCCATAGCCCATATCAGAAAGCTGAGCATTTTTGTTGTTCCTTATCTGGACGACATTCTAACCAGAGCTCATTCCTTTCTAGAAGCAAGAGCTCATGTGAAGATAGTTCTTCAAGGACTCAAAAAAATCGGATGGCTCTAAATGTAGAAAAAAGCTTAATATTTACTTCAATGAACCTACAGTTTCTGGGAATGCACTTAAATATTAGCATGGGCAAGATTGCTAGGTCTCTTCACCTCGGCCATGAGCACAGTTTCATATCCGATTTACTTCAGACCAACTTTCTGAAACATTGGGACAAAGATCTACAGAATCACGCAAAGCAGATTCATGTCTTTTCTCACTCGAGAGATTGAGATGATGGAAAAGCCCCCTGAATCTTATGGAGGGCAGAGCCCTAGAGATCGAAACCTGGCATAACCATTGTTACCAATGCCAGTCTGGAAGGTTGGGGTGCCCTACTGGGAACCTTCTCCAAATGTAAATGGTCTACAGTAGAAAGCTACTTCAAGGAACAGCTCTCTGATTCATTTCAGATAATTCCACAGCAGTGGCCTACCTAAACAAACAGGGAGGCACAAGGAGTTCACAGGCATTGGAGAGTTCCAGTTGGGGAGTCCCAACTATAGACCTGATGGCAGCAGGAAAAAATACAAAACTCCAGGTCTCTTGTTCTGAAATTCCGATCGAGAATAGACCTTTAGCCCATATTTCTTCCATCGCTAGATTGATCAAGCTATACAAGAAGCCTGTAAGCGTAATCAGCTAGAATATCCATTAGTGATTAAGGCCCATTCTATTAGGGCTATAGCTACTTCATGGACCAATAAGGCCCTGGCTTCATAAGAAGACCTGTAAAGCTACTACATGGTTGTCACAGAATACATTTTATTAGACTCTATAAATTACATGTGTCGGCCTCTGTAGAGGCTAACTTTGGAAGAAAGGTTTTACAAGCCATAATTCCAGACTGCTCCCACCCGTAAATTGCTACTGCTTGTATACATCCCCATCGTGTGTACTATCATGGAAAGGGCGATTTTTTATTTTTTTAACATTTTTATTGGGCAATCACAAAAGTCATACACATAGTAAGTTACATTGTGTCCAATACAATACATTTTGGAGAAATAAGACAGAAAAGAATGTCACCCACATGGGTGATGCCCCAGGGTCTATATTTGACCCTACCAGAAAAGAGAGGGGCTGGAAAAAGAAAAAGAGAGTGGGGGGAATGGGGGGGGGAGTGGGGAGTGTCGACCTCCTTTCCTGACGTCCATCACCTAAAAGTAGGCTATACCTCTTAGCAAGGAATCAAAGAGCCTTCGGAACTTGTCTGACATATCTCCAGCAGAGAACAGTGTTTGCTGTTTCTTTTTACTTAATCAACAAGGGCTCCCATACTTTGTAAAAGGCCTCTGAGGAGTGAGGAAAGGGCGATTTTAAAGAAAAGTATACGTTTCTTACCATTACTTATATTTCTCTGAGTCCTTTCCATGACAGTACACAACTTTTCCCGTCCCAAAAGTAATTTTTTAATTATGATTTGAGGATGCGATTTTTGCTCTATGGTGTAATGGAGTTTGAGGAAGGTCCTGACAGCTTGGCTAAACGTATGATCTCTGGTGGTTGGAGCCTTTTTGACCTTTAAAAAAAAAAAAACCTTGTGTCAAGTTGGCCCACTAGCTCTAGGCTCTGTGGGGTAACACCCCCCCCCCCCCTCTCCACCCCTTGGGGGTATGGAATTGGAAAGGGTAGAGACTTGTTAGCTAAACCCATGGTTGTTAATTGACTGTATTCTGCTCTTCCACAGTTACGTGAATATTTGTGATCAGGTGTTTTGCTCTGGAAGAATGTACATGGATATGTAACCCCCTACCCATGTTTTATTTTCTGTACCCCCCTCCCCCCCTCTTTTGATTTATCCCATCCCTTCCCTCCCTTGAAAACTCCAATAAAAATGTGAGTAATATAAGTGTGTGTGTGTGTGTGTGTGTGTGTGTGTGTGTGTGTGTGTGTGTGTGTGTGTGTGTGTGTGTGTGTGTGTGTGTGTGTGGTATTTTACAGATTTTACTAATTTCTTTCATTTTGGCAATAAAGTATAGTTTGCGTGTTTGTGTAATTAAAAGATGGTAACATTCTTTATTTTAGGCTTTCTAAATGTAATCATCAGCTCTATGAAAAAGCTTAGTATAAAAGTTATTTTCTTGTGCTGTATCATACAGTTGGGTGTAAGCAGGCAGAAAGAAAGTTGTTGTGAGTAAAAAAGGGACAAAGTGCACTTTAACCCAGGATGTGCTGAAAAGCTGTGTAAGGCCGCGCTTATACAGTAGTGCGGGCGACGGCGACACGACCGATGACGTCACCCGTCGCCACCCGCGAAAGTTATATTTCGCGTTGCAGCGACGTCGCCAGCGACCTGGCCACTGATTGGTTCAGAGGCTGTCACGTGGCGACAGCCTCTGAAAAATCAAATTTGACCGGCTTCCAAATTTCGCGCCGCCACGTCGCTCCCGTCGCGTCGTGCTTACTATAAGCGGCAAATACATTTGTCACGTTGCCGGCACTATTAGCGCAGCCTAATACGGCAAGCATAAGCTTATACTGTATGGGACCATGTTAAAATGGGTAAGAAGCAAAAAGTGACACACTGGGAGTGCTCATTTACATGTCACTTCCCAGAATCCCTGGCTGCAGTGGAAGCACTGTATGCTAAGAGATAATGGGCAGGTTTGTGCACACGTCTGAGACGTGAATGGGCTCACAAGCGGTAATTTTTATTTGTTGTGAACAGGGAACCTATTGGGCGAGTTCATGTTTTGTACACTAGGTGGCATCATTGTGCCATATAAATGAGTACTTCAATATTAGCTGAAACCGTTGTTTGTTTGCACTTAGAATTTAAGTACTGTCCTCTATTTTTCACTTTTGAAACCGGACTACCACAGCTACCTCTAGTTAATCCAGTGCAATGTAGGAATATTTCTATTAATACCTTCATAAGAGTTGCACTTGTATATACAAAAGATACACAATGTTCTGCATGTGCGCACTTGCATATATTATGCTCTCTTTGTCGCTTATGTGCGTGTTCGCACTCGCTTCACATGATCTACGCACATATGTATATATATGCGAGACTCCTTAGGTCAAAATCCTATTTCAAACCTAAAATGTTATTAGATCTTAATCGAAGTCCTAATAGATAAAGATAACCTGATCAAACAAATGACACAAAGACGTGATACTATTTCAACATTTATTTATCCACAAATGATTCAACATTCAATATCCACGTGTGAAAAAGTATGTGAGCCTATAGATTCAGTACCTGGTGGCGCCCCCTTGAGCAGCAATGACTTCAACTAAGCGTTTCCTGTAACTGCTGGTGAGTCTCACACATCGGTTTTGAGGAATTTTGGCCCATTTCTCCTTGCAGAACTGCTTCAACCCAATGACAGCTTGCATGGACAGCTCACTTCAGGTCCTGCCACAACATTTCTATGGGTTTTAGGTGCAGACTTTGACTAGGCCATTATAAAATGTGGAATTTCTTCTTCTGCAGCCATTCTTTTGTAGATCTGTTTGTACGTTTAGGATCATTGTATTTCTCATTGACCCACTTTCGCTTCAGCTCACGGACGGATGGCCTGACATTCTCCTCTAGAATCTTCTAATATAATGCAGAATTCATGGTTGTGTCAATGATGGTATGCCGCTCTGATCCTGAGGCAGAAAAGCAGCCCCAAACCATCACACTCCCACCACCATGCTTGACGGGGTGAGGTTCTTCTGTTCGAATGCAGTGTTTGGTTTACGCTAAACATAACGTTTCTCATTGAGGCCAAAAAGTTCTACCTATGACTCGTCTGTCCAGAGAACATTGTTCCAGAAGTCTTGTGGATCATCTATGTGCTCTTTGGCGAACTTCAGATGGGCAACAATGTTTTTTTAAGAGAGCAGTGGTTTCCACCTGACTATCCTTCTGTGAACAGCATTCTTGTTCAGTCTTTTTCTGATTCTTGAATCATGAACACTCACATTAGCCAAGATCCGAGTGCCTTGCAGATTCTTGGATGTTACTCTGGGGTTCTCTGTGACTTCCTGGATGATTGGCCGGTTTGTTCTTGGAGAGATTTTGGTAAGACGATCGCTCCTGGGTAGAGTGACTGTGGTCTTGAACTTTCTCCTAGACTATCTGTTTGACAGTGGATTGAAGGAGCCCCACATCCTTAGAAACTGTTTTGTAACCCTTTCTAGACTGATGAGCATCAATAACTGCTTTTATGAGGTCCTCAAAGATTTATTTTGATTGTGGCATGATATGTTTCCACACACCTGTATGGTGAAGACCGAACTCACAAACTTTCTGATATTCATATAGGGTGGGGCCTCCCAAACTCACACCTGAAGATCTACCTAATTATTTAAACAGAACGTGAATTTTGCTTCTCCCATTGGGCTAACAATATTTAAACACCTGATTCTAATTTCACCCTGTGATTTAGCTGATAAAACCAGGGTTCCACTTACTTTTGTATCAACCCTGACTCTTAATTACTCATTGTTTGTCTGATTCATACATTATTTTCTTTCAAAAGACATGGAATTGGTTAATATAAACCCTATTGGATATTTAAGAAAAGGCTGGTTTTGGTTTTGATTCAAGACTATGGAATTTCCGTAATTATAATTGGGGTTCACAATCTTTTTTTTACCACTGTATACAATGCTCTACACACCCAGATATAATATGCTCTGCACATGAAGGTATACCATGCTTTTACACATGAGCACACAGATATATTGTAGTCTATATGCGCTTTATGTGTACACACCCTTATACAGTAAGTAGCTCTGTAACAGACGAGCTAGCAGCGGAACACAACAGGCGATCTGGTGTGCATGGTGCGTGCAGTAACAGGCGAGATATCGGAGGGTCCCATGCAGTAATAGACAAGCTAGAGTGGAACACGTAACAGGCAAACTGGTCGTGAGTCACGCACAGTAACAGGCGAGCTGGCACGGCTTGTGCGCAGTAACAGGCGAGCTGGTACATGGGGCGTGCGCAGTAACAGGCGAGCTGGCACGGCTTGTGCGCAGTAACAGGCGAGCTGGCACGGCTTGTGCGCAGTAACAGGCGAGCTGGTACATGGGGCGTGTGCAGTAACAGGCGAGCTGGCACAACTTGTGCGCAGTAACAGGCGAGCTGGTACATGGGGCGTGCGCAGTAACAGGCGAGCTGGCACGGCTTGTGCGCAGTAACAGGCGAGCTGGTACATGGGGCGTGCGCAGTAACAGGCGAGCTGGCACGGTTTGTGCGCAGTAACAGGTAAGCTGGTACATGGGGCGTGCGCAGTAACAGGCGAGCTGGCACGGCCTGTGCGCAGTAACAGGCGAGCTGGCACGGCCTGTGCGCAGTAACAGGCGAGCTGGCACATGGGGCGTGCGCAGTAACAGGTAAGCTGGCACATGGGGCGTGCGCAGTAACAGGCGAGCTGGCACGGTTTGTGCGCAGTAACAGGCGAGCTGGCACGGTTTGTGCGCAGTAACAGGTAAGCTGGTACATGGGGCGTGCGCAGTAACAGGCGAGCTGGCACGGTTTGTGCGCAGTAACAGGCGAGCTGGCACGGTTTGTGCGCAGTAACAGGCGAGCTGGCACGGTTTGTGCGCAGTAACAGGTAAGCTGGTACATGGGGCGTGTGCAGTAACAGGCGAGCTGGCACGGTTTGTGCGCAGTAACAGGTAAGCTGGTACATGGGGCGTGCGCAGTAACAGGCGAGCTGGCACAACTTGTGCGCAGTAACAGGCGAGCTGGTACATGGGGCGTGCGCAGTAACAGGCGAGCTGGCACGGTTTGTGCGCAGTAACAGGTAAGCTGGTACATGGGGCGTGCGCAGTAACAGGCGAGCTGGCACGGTTTGTGCGCAGTAACAGGTAAGCTGGTACATGGGGCGTGCGCAGTAACAGGCGAGCTGGCACGGTTTGTGCGCAGTAACAGGCGAGCTGGCACGGTTTGTGCGCAGTAACAGGCGAGCTGGCACGGTTTGTGCGCAGTAACAGGTAAGCTGGTACATGGGGCGTGCGCAGTAACAGGCGAGCTGGCACGGTTTGTGCGCAGTAACAGGTAAGCTGGTACATGGGGCGTGCGCAGTAACAGGCGAGCTGGTACATGGGGCGTGCGCAGTAACAGGCGAGCTGGCACGGTTTGTGCGCAGTAACAGGTAAGCTGGTACATGGGGCGTGCGCAGTAACAGGCGAGCTGGTACATGGGGCGTGCGCAGTAACAGGTAAGCTGGTACATGGGGCGTGCGCAGTAACAGGCGAGCTGGTACATGGGGCGTGCGCAGTAACAGGCGAGCTGGTACATGGGGCGTGCGCAGTAACAGGCGAGCTGGCACGGCCTGTGCGCAGTAACAGGCGAGCTGGTACATGGGGCGTGCGCAGTAACAGGCGAGCTGGCACGGTTTGTGCGCAGTAACAGGCGAGCTGGTACATGGGGCGTGCGCAGTAACAGGCGAGCTGGCACGGTTTGTGCGCAGTAACAGGCGAGCTGGTACATGGGGCGTGCGCAGTAACAGGCGAGCTGGCACGGTTTGTGCGCAGTAACAGGTAAGCTGGTACATGGGGCGTGCGCAATAACAGGCGAGCTGGCACGGTTTGTGCGCAGTAACAGGTAAGCTGGTACATGGGGCGTGCGCAGTAACAGGCGAGCTGGTACATGGGGCGTGCGCAGTAACAGGCGAGCTGGCACGGTTTGTGCGCAGTAACAGGTAAGCTGGTACATGGGGCGTGCGCAGTAACAGGCGAGCTGGTACATGGGGCGTGCGCAGTAACAGGCGAGCTGGTACATGGGGCGTGCGCAGTAACAGGCGAGCTGGTACATGGGGCGTGCGCAGTAACAGGCGAGCTGGTACATGGGGCGTGCGCAGTAACAGGCGAGCTGGCACGGTTTGTGCGCAGTAACAGGTAAGCTGGTACATGGGGCGTGCGCAATAACAGGCGAGCTGGCACGGTTTGTGCGCAGTAACAGGTAAGCTGGTACATGGGGCGTGCGCAGTAACAGGCGAGCTGGTACATGGGGCGTGCGCAGTAACAGGCGAGCTGGCACGGTTTGTGCGCAGTAACAGGTAAGCTGGTACATGGGGCGTGCGCAGTAACAGGCGAGCTGGTACATGGGGCGTGCGCAGTAACAGGTAAGCTGGTACATGGGGCGTGCGCAGTAACAGGCGAGCTGGTACATGGGGCGTGCGCAGTAACAGGCGAGCTGGTACATGGGGCGTGCGCAGTAACAGGCGAGCTGGCACGGCCTGTGCGCAGTAACAGGCGAGCTGGTACATGGGGCGTGCGCAGTAACAGGCGAGCTGGCACGGTTTGTGCGCAGTAACAGGCGAGCTGGTACATGGGGCGTGCGCAGTAACAGGCGAGCTGGCACGGTTTGTGCGCAGTAACAGGCGAGCTGGTACATGGGGCGTGCGCAGTAACAGGCGAGCTGGCACGGTTTGTGCGCAGTAACAGGTAAGCTGGTACATGGGGCGTGCGCAGTAACAGGCGAGCTGGTACATGGGGCGTGCGCAGTAACAGGCGAGCTGGTACATGGGGCGTGCGCAGTAACAGGCGAGCTGGTACATGGGGCGTGCGCAGTAACAGGCGAGCTGGCACGGTTTGTGCGCAGTAACAGGTAAGCTGGTACATGGGGCGTGCGCAGTAACAGGCGAGCTGGCACGGCCTGTGCGCAGTAACAGGCGAGCTGGTACATGGGGCGTGCGCAGTAACAGGCGAGCTGGCACGGCTTGTGCGCAGTAACAGGTAAGCTGGTACATGGGGCGTGCGCAGTAACAGGCGAGCTGGTACATGGGGCGTGCGCAGTAACAGGCGAGCTGGCACGGTTTGTGCGCAGTAACAGGTAAGCTGGTACATGGGGCGTGCGCAATAACAGGCGAGCTGGCACGGTTTGTGCGCAGTAACAGGTAAGCTGGTACATGGGGCGTGCGCAGTAACAGGCGAGCTGGCACGGTTTGTGCGCAGTAACAGGCGAGCTGGTACATGGGGCGTGCGCAGTAACAGGCGAGCTGGCACGGTTTGTGCGCAGTAACAGGTAAGCTGGTACATGGGGCGTGCGCAGTAACAGGCGAGCTGGTACATGGGGCGTGCGCAGTAACAGGTAAGCTGGTACATGGGGCGTGCGCAGTAACAGGCGAGCTGGCACGGTTTGTGCGCAGTAACAGGTAAGCTGGTACATGGGGCGTGCGCAGTAACAGGCGAGCTGGTACATGGGGCGTGCGCAATAACAAGCGAGCTGGCACGGCCTGTGCGCAGTAACAGGCGAGCTGGCACGGTTTGTGCGCAGTAACAGGTAAGCTGGTACATGGGGCGTGCGCAATAACAGGCGAGCTGGCACGGTTTGTGCGCAGTAACAGGTAAGCTGGCACGGTTTGTGCGCAGTAACAGGTAAGCTGGCACGGTTTGTGCGCAGTAACAGGCGAGCTGGCACGGTTTGTGCGCAGTAACAGGTAAGCTGGCACGGTTTGTGCGCAGTAACAGGCGAGCTGGCACGGTTTGTGCGCAGTAACAGGTAAGCTGGTACATGGGGCGTGCGCAATAACAGGCGAGCTGGCACGGTTTGTGCGCAGTAACAGGTAAGCTGGTACATGGGGCGTGCGCAGTAACAGGCGAGCTGGTACATGGGGCGTGCGCAATAACAAGCGAGCTGGCACGGTTTGTGCGCAGTAACAGGTAAGCTGGTACATGGGGCGTGCGCAATAACAGGCGAGCTGGCACGGCCTGTGCGCAGTAACAGGCGAGCTGGCACGGTTTGTGCGCAGTAACAGGTAAGCTGGTACATGGGGCGTGCGCAGTAACAGGCGAGCTGGTACATGGGGCGTGCGCAATAACAAGCGAGCTGGCACGGTTTGTGCGCAGTAACAGGTAAGCTGGTACATGGGGCGTGCGCAGTAACAGGCGAGCTGGTACATGGGGCGTGCGCAGTAACAGGTAAGCTGGTACATGGGGCGTGCGCAGTAACAGGCGAGCTGGTACATGGGGCGTGCGCAGTAACAGGCGAGCTGGTACATGGGGCGTGCGCAGTAACAGGCGAGCTGGCACGGTTTGTGCGCAGTAACAGGTAAGCTGGTACATGGGGCGTGCGCAATAACAGGCGAGCTGGTACATGGGGCGTGCGCAGTAACAGGCGAGCTGGTACATGGGGCGTGCGCAGTAACAGGCGAGCTGGTACATGGGGCGTGCGCAGTAACAGGTAAGCTGGTACATGGGGCGTGCGCAGTAACAGGCGAGCTGGTACATGGGGCGTGCGCAGTAACAGGCGAGCTGGTACATGGGGCGTGCGCAGTAACAGGCGAGCTGGCACGGTTTGTGCGCAGTAACAGGTAAGCTGGTACATGGGGCGTGCGCAATAACAGGCGAGCTGGCACGGTTTGTGCGCAGTAACAGGTAAGCTGGTACATGGGGCGTGCGCAGTAACAGGCGAGCTGGTACATGGGGCGTGCGCAGTAACAGGCGAGCTGGCACGGTTTGTGCGCAGTAACAGGTAAGCTGGTACATGGGGCGTGCGCAGTAACAGGCGAGCTGGTACATGGGGCGTGCGCAGTAACAGGCGAGCTGGTACATGGGGCGTGCGCAGTAACAGGCGAGCTGGTACATGGGGCGTGCGCAGTAACAGGCGAGCTGGTACATGGGGCGTGCGCAGTAACAGGCGAGCTGGCACGGCTTGTGCGCAGTAACAGGCGAGCTGGTACATGGGGCGTGCGCAGTAACAGGCGAGCTGGCACGGCCTGTGCGCAGTAACAGGCGAGCTGGTACATGGGGCGTGCGCAGTAACAGGCGAGCTGGCACGGTTTGTGCGCAGTAACAGGTAAGCTGGTACATGGGGCGTGCGCAATAACAGGCGAGCTGGCACGGTTTGTGCGCAGTAACAGGTAAGCTGGTACATGGGGCGTGCGCAGTAACAGGCGAGCTGGCACGGTTTGTGCGCAGTAACAGGCGAGCTGGTACATGGGGCGTGCGCAGTAACAGGCGAGCTGGCACGGTTTGTGCGCAGTAACAGGTAAGCTGGTACATGGGGCGTGCGCAGTAACAGGCGAGCTGGCACGGTTTGTGCGCAGTAACAGGTAAGCTGGTACATGGGGCGTGCGCAGTAACAGGCGAGCTGGCACGGTTTGTGCGCAGTAACAGGCGAGCTGGTACATGGGGCGTGCGCAATAACAGGCGAGCTGGCACGGTTTGTGCGCAGTAACAGGCGAGCTGGTACATGGGGCGTGCGCAGTAACAGGCGAGCTGGCACGGTTTGTGCGCAGTAACAGGTAAGCTGGTACATGGGGCGTGCGCAATAACAGGCGAGCTGGCACGGCCTGTGCGCAGTAACAGGCGAGCTGGTACATGGGGCGTGCGCAGTAACAGGCGAGCTGGCACGGTTTGTGCGCAGTAACAGGTAAGCTGGTACATGGGGCGTGCGCAGTAACAGGCGAGCTGGCATGGTTTGTGCGCAGTAACAGGTAAGCTGGTACATGGGGCGTGCGCAGTAACAGGCGAGCTGGCGCACGGGGTGTGCACAGTAACAGATGAGCTCATTCACATTGTTCTGTGGCCAGCTCAGCAGTACCGCTCAGTGCTGATAAATGGCCAAGATTCCCTGCGTCCGCTCCCTGATGTATGGGCCACATTAACACTGCCACTGAGTTTACGTTATCACAGGCACCATCAATCTCTGCGTTAATCTGCTGACCGATTAAAGACCATCTCCTGAGGAGAAAAAGGGGTGGGGTGGGCTCGAAAGAGACCTCATACTAAGTTTTATGTCGATATTAAATTAAACTAGGCACTCACAGGTTATGTAAACAAAATTAGGATATTTATTAACTCCATTATCAAAGTATTAGTCCTATTCCAGGACCTTTCTGGAGTAGTAATCCTGCTGCCATCGTTGGCCAAACCAAACATCCAGGGTAAGTCTGGATCAGCAGCTCCCCTGCATATCCTCACCGAATACAAGCAGTGTGAACACAAAATGGGTTAGGTAAAGCGTAAAAACCCTTCCAAGATATTGCCTAACATGGAGACATAAATGAAATCCTCTTGTCCGATTTGTGTGTTTTGTTTGTATTGCTCTCGTCTGCCATTCTTAGTGCCTATTTCCCAGTGTAATGAATATAATGGATTTTAGGCTCGGCACGTCATGGATCAATCCTTTCCGCTGGCGATAGAGTCTTATATTGCCGGTATGGACGGAGTACCTGAATAGGAGGTGGATCAGATTGAGGATCTTATTCCCCATGCCCATATAGAGACTGTTCTATCTGAGTTGGAACCACCAGCGAATTTCAAGAGAATGACGTGGTGGGAGCAAAACCTGCTGAAAGTGGATCTCTATTTTTGTGAACCTGTGGGAGGGAATCTTGATTTTGAGATTAATTCAGGAGAAGTAGGGGATTGGGATGATTTTTCCAGCGAGTCATCTGAATCTGATTGGGAGTCTTCTTTAGAGATGGCACCAGTAGCCAAGGTATTCCCTAGATGTACCCCTCCTAATTCCTCTGCTATAAGTGATGAGGTAGTTGCTTATTATATAAATAAATGGAAGGTAGGCCGGTCCATTTATATGGATAGAGTTGAGTATGTGTCAGAAGGGCAACCCCAGAATTGTTTTCTGTAATAGTATCAGACGCTACCGGGGCCTTAGTCAGGAAGCCAGACCCTAATCACTATTATTGAGGTTCTCCATGTTGGGAGGAACCTATATTCTGTAAGATGGCCAATTTATGGTTATAGTCAAATAAAGCTGCTAATGGTTCCAGCAAAGCTGTAAGAACTGTATTCACAGTGAATTTATCATGTATATTAAATGTAATAACCATTATGTGCAGTGGTTGACAAATCACCAAAAAATCTACTCGCCACACAAAAAAATCTACTCGCCACCTAGTACCAAACGTGTGCTGCTTGGGCCAATATTTACTCGCCCGGGGGTTAAATCCACTCGCCCGGGGTGAGCAAATGTATAGGTTTGTCGAACACTGATTATGTGAATGTAATGCTGTTATGTTCAGGTTACCTTTAAGGATGGTACCCGAAAATGTAAGGCCCAAGTGTGGTCGTTGGGATTCCACCAGAGGGAGGATGTAGCCATGCCACCTTTGGCTACTAACCTGCCCTACTCCTGGCAGTAAGTCCAGGTACAATCAGACTGCCAGTAGTCAATATGAGTTTTCCCCACTCACTGGAGCTGCACTTGAGTGACAGTGTGAGGCGGTGACATCCGGCCTGAGCATGTCCAATCATGGAACAGACCTGGTGCCCTCCTCCTAGCGGTTCTTAAGGGCAGTGCCGCTCCAAATTTAGCAGTGCCTCTACCTACTTGAGAGTGGCAGGTCACACAGCCAAGAGCCTGACTATTGGACCTTCTCTGGCCCTCTTCCCCTTGGGGGAGAGTGAGTGTGTACCTAACTGTGCCCCTGTAGAGGGTCAGGGAAAAGCTGGGACTGCTGCGGGTGCCCTTGGCCTGTAGTGAAGGTCCAGGGACCACCCTTCAGTGAGTAGCTGACAGTTGCTGCATTCTTGTGTGATCTTACTGGAGGGATAGGTGATAGTTCTACTGTATGAGATCATCTCCACCTACCTGAAGTCTACAGCAGATTAAGGCGCTGCACTGCAAGAGAACCGTGTGGGTAATGTACCCCAGAAACCTGATCCTGTGTCCCCACTACCATCGGCAGACAGCTCAGCCCTCCTGTTACCAGCAGGTATCATGCACCACACGACCAGAAATGGCAGAA
Source organism: Ascaphus truei (assembly GCF_040206685.1). Taxonomy (NCBI): domain Eukaryota; kingdom Metazoa; phylum Chordata; class Amphibia; order Anura; family Ascaphidae; genus Ascaphus; species Ascaphus truei. The sequence goes on along the minus strand of NC_134487.1, from coordinate 191,218,666 downwards.
TCTCCCAGAGGGTGGGGGGAAACACCGTTACACTTAATATCCTATATTGTAGGATATTTGGTTTTGTGCTTTTCACAGTTACAAATCGGTTCCTTTCCTTGAAATTACTATTCAACCATTAATCATCATGAATCTGTAAACGCAGATGTGTATCGCCTTATTAACCTTTTGTATGTATATTGCTGTATATGTTTGTGTATCATTGTATATGTGCATCTCTGTATGTGAATGTAAATCTTTGTACCTGTATACCATTTTGTGTTCCTGTGTACAGTATATGTATGTAGCACAGACTTGGTTCCTGCTCATATGAGCTGTGTACTGGGACCAGTCATAGAGTACCTGAATTCGTGCAGTATTCTTGATCCTCTTGCTGGAATTAGAGATGGGGCGTCTCCGGGCTACAGGTGGTAGGAATACACTCTGATCTCAATCCTTTGATGTACTGGAGCTGACTGGTGACTATATGATCTATCTACACTGCTTTTAAATCTTCTACACTTCTGAGTGCAATTGGTACTTTAAAAAAATAAAACTTATATTAAAACTGTACACTATGGAGCGTGCGCTTTCTGTCTTTTCTCTTTAGAACGTTTCCAGAAGCGGTTCCTCTTTCTTGAAAGCTGCCAGTCTCCGGATTGTTTCTGTTCTTGGAACTTTCCGTATAGGATACGGGTATAATTATATGCCATTTATTCTCTCACTGGTCTTCATGACTTGGACAGTTGTACTGTCTTTTTAGGTTTATATTCACTTATTAATATGTTGATATCATTTTTTTTAAAAATTGTTATTTATTCCCCGCTCTCCGTTGGAAGTGTGAATTAACACATGTCACTATTCTGTTGTATTGCTCACTAGGATAGAGTAATTGTGGGAGCCTGCTATTGGTTTAGTAGTTTCTCAATTTATTATAACATTTTCTAATATTTCCTTATACACATTGATCCCTTGTTTATTGGCATCAGGTACATATTTTTCAGTGTGTATATGTGCGTGTAAATCGCTGGATAGCATCTGCCTAGTATAGCAGGGTGTGACAGGTATCCCTGCAGGTAGTGGGGGTATCACAGGTATCCCTGCAGGTAGTGGGGGTATCACAGGTATCCCTGCAGGTAGTGGGGGTATCACAGGTATCCCTGCAGGTAGTGGGGGTATCACAGGTATCCCTGCAGGTAGTGGGGGTATCGCAGGTATCCCTGCAGGTAGAGGGGGTGACAGGGTGTCACAGGTATCTCTGCAGGTAGAGGGGGTGACAGGGTGTCACAGGTATCTCTGCAGGTAGAGGGGGTGACAGGGTGTCACATGTATCTCTGCAGATAGAGGGGGTGTCATGGTATCACAGGTATCCCTGCAGGTAGTGGGGGTATCACAGGTATCCCTGCAGGTAGAGGGGGTGACAGGATGTCTCAGGTATCTCTGCAGGTAGATGGGGTGTCAGGGTGTCACAGGTATCCCTGCAGGTAGTGGGGGTATCACAGGTATCCCTGCAGGTAGAGGGGGTGACAGGATGTCTCAGGTATCTCTGCAGGTAGATGGGGTGTCAGGGTGTCACAGGTATCCCTGCAGGTAGTGGGGGTATCACAGGTATCCCTGCAGGTAGAGGGGGTGACAGGATGTCTCAGGTATCTCTGCAGGTAGATGGGGTGTCAGGGTGTCACAGGTATCTCTGCAGGTAGTGGGGGTATCACAGGTATCCCTGCAGGTAGTGGGGGTATCACAGGTATCCCTGCAGGTAGAGGGGGTGCCAGGGTGTCTCAGGTATCTCTGCAGGTAGAGGGGGTATCACAGGTATCTCTGCAGGTAGAGGGGGTGTCAGGGTGTCTCAGGTATCTCTGCAGGTAGAGGGGGTGACAGGGTGTCACATGTATCTCTGCAGATAGAGGGGGTGTCATGGTATCACAGGTATCCCTGCAGGTAGTGGGGGTATCACAGGTATCCCTGCAGGTAGAGGGGGTGACAGGATGTCTCAGGTATCTCTGCAGGTAGATGGGGTGTCAGGGTGTCACAGGTATCCCTGCAGGTAGTGGGGGTATCACAGGTATCCCTGCAGGTAGAGGGGGTGACAGGATGTCTCAGGTATCTCTGCAGGTAGATGGGGTGTCAGGGTGTCACAGGTATCCCTGCAGGTAGTGGGGGTATCACAGGTATCCCTGCAGGTAGAGGGGGTGACAAGATGTCTCAGGTATCTCTGCAGGTAGATGGGGTGTCAGGGTGTCACAGGTATCTCTGCAGGTAGTGGGGGTATCACAGGTATCCCTGCAGGTAGTGGGGGTATCACAGGTATCCCTGCAGGTAGAGGGGGTGCCAGGGTGTCTCAGGTATCTCTGCAGGTAGAGGGGGTATCACAGGTATCTCTGCAGGTAGAGGGGGTGTCAGGGTGTCTCAGGTATCTCTGCAGGTAGAGGGGGTGTCAGGGTGTCACAGGTATCTCTGCAGGTAGATGGGGTGTCAGGGTGTCACAGGTATCTCTGCAGGTAGAGGAATTGGTAACGTGTCCCTGACAGCGTATTACCAGTGTCCCTGCAGTTGCCATCCCCCTCAGTCCCTCCCGTGTCTTTTTCTCAGCCCCCGGAAATTGATTCTTTTCAGTGTTGACTCAGCAGTGTGGGGATCTTCCCAAACACTGAGCCCCCCCACCCCCTCACTAACATCCGGCCCTCTCACTCTGTATACTGCTTCACAATTTCCTCTGTATAGCATTCAGTTTCTCTTTCACTCTTACCTTCCCTTGCTTCACTCTGCTCTTTTATTTATTTTCTTTCGCTCTTCTTCGTACTTTGCCTTGTTTTCTCTCTCCCCCTCGTTCTCTCTCTCTCTCCCCCCCTCGTTCTCTCTCTCTCTCTCCCTCGTTCTCTCTTTCTCCCTCTCGTTCTCTCTCTCCCCCTTGTTCTCTCTGTCCCCCTCGTTCTCTCTCGTTTTCTCTCCTCCTCATTCTTTCTCCCCCCCTCGTTCTCTCTCATCTACCCCTCATTCTCTCTCTCTCCCCCTCATTCTCTCTCTCCCCCTCGGTCTCTCTCCTCCTCGTTCTCTCTCCCCCCCCCCTTCGTGTTCTCTCTTGTTCTCTCTCCTCATTCTCTTTCTCCCCCCTCATCCTCTCTCTCCCCCTTGTTCTCTCTTTCTCTCCCCATAGTTCTTTCTCTCTCCCCCTCATTCTTGCTCTTTTATTTATTTTCTTTTGCTCTTCATACTTTGCCTTGTTTTCTCTCTCCCCCTCGTTCTCTCTCGCTCCCCCTTGTTTTCTCTCTCCCCCTTGTTTTCTCTCTCCCCCTTGTTCTCTCTCCCCCTCGTTCTCTCCCCCTCGTTCTCTCTCTCTCTTTACCTCTGTCACGTACGGCACACCTGTGAGCACATGACCTGTATACGGGCCAATGGTTAATACGCATCGCTCTAGCTGACACTTTTCACCTTCCGCAAAGGTCCCACAAATTAGTAATATCTTCCGTCATATACCAATATCTCCCAATATACCATCTGTCATGGACAGCACACTTGTGAGCATGTGACATATATGCAACCAGGGTTAATACACATGGTTACTCTAGCGGACACGCCTTTCTCCTCTGCAAGGTACTTTTAATGAGTTAATATTTACCCTTTACGCTATTGCAATCGTATCTACTTGCTTCCACCACCCAAGAAATATGCAATAATATCTGCCAGGGTCACAGGTCCCTGATTATGAAAGAATAAAGTGTGTGTGTGTGTGCCGAGCATGCGCATTTTAAGTGAAACTTCTTTGTCTTTTGTCACTGTTTTGTCACAGAAATTGTATTTGTGATGGTGATGTTTTTAATTAAAAATCAAAACACAATTTCAGTGCCAAAACACAAAGACGTTTGACTTAGAACACGTGTTAAAGCTGTTTGCACTTCTATATTTATTGTAACTGTGAATTCCATGTGTGTGTATGTCAGTGTGTGTGTATGTGTGTGTGTGGGGGGGGGGGTGTGTGTGTGAGAGTCAGTGTGAGTGTGTCAGTGTGTGTGTGTGTGCGTGTCAGTCAGTGTGTGTCAGTCAATGTGTGTGCGTGTGTGTGTCAGGCAGTGTGTGAGTGTTAGTCGGTGTCTTTCCTCTTCCTCCCCCGACGTCACTGATGGCCTCCTCTACCAGTAGTGACGTCACTGATGGCCTCTTCTGTCAGAAGTGACGTCACTTCCGTTATGGAATAAAAAAAATTAAATAAATCAAAACTCTGTAGGTGCCAGCAAAGAAGTTTCACTTCAAAAACTATGCACTTAACACACAAAAATATGATGTTGCAAAATGTGTCCAAAAATGTATTTTACTTTCTACAAAGTGTGCAACCAGTTCAATCAGAGTCCAAAGCATTACTTCTTAAAGATTGGCTTTAATATACAAAACGACTGTGCTTAGATTACATAGAAAGATGATTACAAGAACATACAGTTACAATAAATGCAGAACAGTTTCTTAAAATAAAAGCATAAAACAAACTGAAATCCTTATTAAGTATGTCACTATATGTCATAGGTCCTTTCCCAGAGAGGTCACTTGAGTAGCAGAGAATTCACGTGTTCTGATCCCAAAACACACCTCTGTTGAATTCTAATTTTCATATTACTGTGATGAGACTTGTGTACTCAGTCTTCCTGTAAGAGACATGTTCAGAGGTAACACCAGGGAGACAGATTTGGGTAAATGAAATAATGGCTTTTATTTAGCCTGTGACTTTAAATGACACAGTTTAAGGAAATACATACAAATAAATAAACAGCATATCCCTTTTGTAAGGGCTAACTTACATCCCCAGTCCCTATCTGCTGGGCTGGGATGATATATCTCTTTCCAACCTAAGACCTCAAAGTCCAAAAGCGGTACCTCAACTCAGGGGGCACTTCATGTCAGTCTCTGGGTTTGGGTTGGTCTCCGTTGAGGGGCTGGGTTCCCGGGTTCTCCGATCCCTGCTGTATTGCTGAAAGGGATCCAAATCAGGAACCGGAGCACAGCCTCACCAATGTGACATGGGACACAAGGAGTATTTTTCAAAGATTTATTCAATTAAAAGGACATGAAAACAATGTCCTGACAGGCACTCTGACATGTTTCGTGCACAAGGCGCTTTATCAAGCACGAAACATGTCAGAGTGCCTGTCAGGACATTGTTTTCATGTCCTTTTAATTGAATAAATCTTTGAAAAATACTCCTTGTGTCCCATGTCACATTGGTGAGGCTGTGCTCCGGTTCCTGATTTGGATCCCTTTCTGCTGTTTATCTACCTGGAGACACGCCCTTCTGGAAACATTATCTATCAGGTTTATATACATACAATTCAACCCTTCCTCCCTGACACCTGTTGAGTGGAGCTATTGATTCATGGAGAGACTGCGCGGCTGGTGAGCGGTTTGCTACTCCTCGTGGGATTCCGTGTGCACCCGCTTGGCGTTTGGGAGCTTCGCAGTGTCCTGTCTGAGTGACGGAGGATCATGCATCTTTCCCTGTGTGGCGGCTGCTTGTGACCACGTGTGTGCCCACCTGATGTTTGGGAGCCCTGCTGTTTGACTACCAACACAGCCGGAGATCATATACTTACCATGGGACCGCTTGCCCCCTCGCTTGGTGCTCAGGGAGCCAGCAGTGGATCCGCCTGTGGGACCTGGGGCTGCGTGTCCCTCCCTGGCGGACGGCCACTTGGTGCCTGTCTTTCCTACCGGCATCGCAGGGTTTTCCCTTTGGGTCCCCTTGTGAGGAGACACTCGTCAATGCGGAGGTGGAGATCCCCTAAGCCGCCAGAGCCGCTGGTCTGTGAGTAATCCACAACAACATCATTGTGCTGAACGTGATCAGCCAGTTGTCAGTTTATGCCATACTAGGATCATCTCTACAGAGACATTGCTATACATACTTTTTATACCTACAGTGGCTTACATCTTTCAAATTACAGATATAAGATAAGACTCTATCTGGACTATACACTATAATGTTTCCAGTGACACACCTCTTAAAAAATGTTTTTGGAGCACCGGACAGATGCTCTTTTGTTTAGCTCATCACTTTTCATCCTGGTGTATTGCTGGCAGCACACAGTCCTTCTGTGTGCTCAAGAGTCTCTGTCAGTTCCCAGCAGGAGGTTTTTCTAGCTGTCTGATTAGCCAGGTGGAGACTGGTTAATTGTGTATCTGCAATTAACCAGCTGGATTCCACAGACCACTACTGGCTTACACTGAAGCCTCATTTAAAACAAGGTTAATTCCATGTTACCGACCTCTACTGTTTGTGGGTAGCTCGGGCTAGCCACGGCCGACAACCATCCTTCCACTCTCACTCGAGATGTATCTTTGGTTTGAATGACAATGGATGGAGGAAAAGAACCCTGAGTCACGATAGAATTGGAGCCCATTCTCCAGGTTACCAATGTCTCTTCCAGAAGGTGCTTGAAAATAGCACTCTTCAGTCACTCAAGGAGGACTTTTCCAAAGCACAGTTTTTCCATGATGGGCTTAGCTTCCTCACCTGTGTTTACTAGGGATTAATAAATGTAAATAGTAGTGCTGCAGGAGGAAGCCACAACCTCCATATTAATGAACAATTGGTTAACTGAGGAAGAAGTTCATAGTCGGCTTGAGAAAATTAAAGTAAATAAGGCAGCTGGCCCCGATGGCATACATCCAAGAGTTCTCAAGGAGTTAAATTCAGTAATAGCCAAACCATTACATTTAATATTCAAGGACTCCATTTCCACAGGCTCAGCACCACAAGATTGGTGTAAAGCTGATGTGGTGCCTATATTTAAAAAATGGAGCTAGATCACAACTGGGGAATTTCAGACCTGTAAGCCTGACTTCAATAGTGGGGAAACTACTTGAAGGTTTAGTACGGGACAATATTCAGGAATACCTAATGGAAAACAAAATTATTAGTAACAGTCAGCATGGATTTATGAATGATAGATCATGCCAAACTAACCTTTGTTTCTTTGAAGAGATAAGTAGAAATTTAAACCAGGGTAATACAGTTGATGTGGTCTACTTAGATTTTGCAAAGGCTTTTGATACGGTTCCACACGAGGTTGATGTACAAAATAAAGCAAATTCTACTCCGTAAAAATATGTACCTGGATTGCAAACTGGTTGAAGGATAGACAACAGAGGGTTGTCATAAATGGAACTTTTTAAGGTTGGGCTAAGGTCGTGAGTGGAGTACCTCAGGGATCGGTACTGGGACCCCTGCTTTTTAACTTGTTTATTAATGACCTTGAGGTTGGCATCAAGAGCAAAGTCTCCATCTTTGCTGATGAAAAAGAAAAAATGGATGCTTGGTGCTAAGGACCTTATGCAGAATGAAGCAAAATTAATGCAATATATATAAATGGATACTCCAAAAGCGAACCCTGGATAATGTACTGCTCAAGTAAGGACAGGTACTAGGTGTGGCCTCCTGGTTGGTTAACCAACAAATAGTAATGCAATGAAGGTATGGTACACAATTTATCCAGGAACCATAGCAATAGAATCACCATAATAAGTACCTGCTGTCCATTAAAGCCAGAAAAACAAGTAGTAAGCAAAACACTCACTGACGTGCTCCTCTTCTTTTAACCTCTGGTCTTGAGTTTTCCCATGAGTCGGGTGATTTTTTGTTGCATGAGTTTAGGGTGACCACCTACATTGGTTTCAGTATCCATGATTACGGGTGGTTCAACCTGGGCAGAGTTTTTATCCATTCTGATTGACCCCCGTAGCATCTCAGTTTGGTAGTCGGCAGACTTCTTGTCTTGACATATTACCTCTTGTATGCTGACTGGTTATTCAATGTGTGGGGAAATCCCAAATGATGTCTGGCGGGTATCTCTGCTACAGTAGCACTGTTTTGAAGCACCTTCAGTACCAGGGGACCCCGGTCTACAGCTTTCTCATTCATCACAATCCCGTCCCTAACAACCATGATCCCCTCATCAGTGGAGACGTCTTTTTCGTTTGGTTAAAGATACTTAATTCCAGTACATCATCAGTTTGGTTGAAGTTTTCACGCCTGACTGTTACCCGTGGCCTCTCTTTTTTTGGAGCTGGTAAACCTGTAGTCATGTGCCTTTTTCCCTTGCAAAGACGAGTAGACAATTAGTGTTGTACCTTAAGGCATGGGTACGCAAACTGGGTGGCACGAGATTTTTATGGGGGGGGGGGGGCGCAGCGGTTACAGAGGCCCTGCGCTTCCCCGAAGGCATTTAAATTAAATATCGGGGATCACGTGAGGCTTCTGTAACTTTACTTACCTTAACTTTCCACCGATGTGGCGCCATGGCAAACCGGGCAGGCTGGGGGGCACAGGGAGAAGAGTTTGCACACCCCTGCCTTATGGTGTGTAATCTTTGAAACAGTTCTGCCTCATTCTAGCTGAAGACTGAATTTTTATAGTGGCTATTTTCATCGTGAATAATCTGGATTGGGCCATGTGAGCACGGTAGCATGCCTGGATTAGTATTGTGCTTTTCATCCGTAATTCGGTTCTTATTTCCTGAATTGTGTGGAAAGCCAATTGTAGCACTGAGACGGCATTGCGGGTGTGCTTATAGCAACGCACAGCTTGCTTGTATGTGACGTAGGACACATATCTGGATTGAATCACACAAGTGGCTTACTTCATTTTTTTGTAGCATCTTTGCAGCAGACACTTCCTAACATTTGACTGGAGTAAAATGACACATTGCTAGAAATGTTCATAATCCTTTTTTTGTCGTTGCATTCTCCATATTGACTGGAGAAGGCAGGCTGCTTTATTCTGGCGCCACAGCTGATGAGTTTTCTTTCCTCTGTAGGCAGCCTGTATGATGAGCGCTGCAGAGCGTTTGCGCAGATACCTTTTTTCTCCAACCTAGTTTGGACAAGAGCTTTGTAATATTTCTGAATTATTCGACTGCTTTTCTTCCTTTTCAACAAGTTTAGTTCATCAGCGAGAGAATCCTGTTTCTTGAGCTTGCTCTGAGTGTGCATCAATGCATCCGTCCATTATATTTTGGAGCTCTGCAGATTTTTTCGCTAGGGTCCCAGCTGCTTGCCTTTTCCAGGTTTCTTTCTCCTGGACGTACTGACTGTTGGAGATAGAGCAGTGTTCCGCTCCTTTAGCTCTTGCTTCAGTTTCTGGACCTTCTCGTGCTCCCTCTTGCACCGAGTCATCTGGCCTCTAAACGTGGCCTCCAGCGATGCTCTAGTGATGCTCAAGATAGCCTTCAGTTCCTCATGCTACTCTGCGACACACTAGGTACTCAGACATTCCTGCAGCACTTTCACTTCATTATCAGCCTGCAGATTTTCTTCCTGCAGAGTTTGCTGCTTCCCCTCGGTATTCTGTAGGTGCGTACGCAGATCTTGCAGATGGCTCTGCAGTATGTGCTCTGCTTGGGTGCATTGCTCCAATGCTTCTAACTTTTCATGTTCAAATAGTTTCTTCATTTTTTCTACCTCATGAAGCTTTTCATTCCTTTCACTGATGTGGTCCGTCAAATCAGAATTTTCCTCGTTCAGACTTGTATTTTCTCTTTTTACAGTCTCTATAATATTCAGGGCCTCCTCGTAGTCCTCTTTCCATTTACGCACTTCGGAGTTGAAACTCTCGGAATCCTGGTATGCGACTTCTAGCTTTAGGTTGAGGGTGTGAAGCTCCTTCTGAGAGACTTCAAGATCCATACTAAGAGTGTGGACATCTTTTTGAGATGTCCAGGTCCTCGGCGAGACTGTGAAACTCCTTTTTAGAGATTTCCAGTTCTGTGCAGTGACTGCTTATCTCCTGGTGTGAGGCATTCAGTTGTATGTGGAGAGTTTGAACCTCATTCGGAGAGACTCTAATCTCTTTCAGTGCCTCCTCATACTTCTGTTTCAGGTTGGCAATAATTTTGTAAGACTTGCTCTTCTTTTTATCCATGGCGGTAATAATAGTGTTCGCCGTTTTCAGCTCAGTTATCAGGTCTTTGAAGTCACTACGTAAGCGACGCTTCATGTTCATCACAGTCCCACAGTCAAAGGCGAGTGTGAGCAGACCACTCTGTAGCTTGGCGTTAGCTTCCATCTCCTGTTTTAATCGTTCACAGAGGAGATCAGTTATGCCTGGCAGATTGCACTGCATCTTCGGGGCTGGTCAAGAGATCGTCACTTACTTATTCTGGCTCCGCTTCCCTGGTATAGTTTAAGGGCTTCTCACTGTCCACACCAGACCTACACTTTTTCGGGGTACACGACTTCTACCTTTGACCCTAGTCTAGATAGTCACTGTCATCCTAGGGGTGTTTTGTGGGTACGTCTTGTTTCGGGTCCTACATAAGATATATCTTCCTCCACATCCGTATCCTCAGGACCGGAAGGGACACTCTTCCGTGTGGCCGGGTTCAGTACCGAAACACCACATTTTGCCCTCCATTTTGGCGGTATCAAGTGTATTCTTCCCCCTGACCTCGGTAGGCGCTATTGCAGTGATTTTCTCTTTATATGCTTGAACCCGAGCTGGCAGTACTACAGGTTGGCAGACTTCACTTGCAGAGTTTTTAGCTCTCGAAGTCGTCTCTGTGGACTTTTCTTTTTCTTCTTTACTTTGGTAGATTCTGATACATCAGCAGTCGTGGGCACACATTCTTTCTCATCAGTGATACTGGAGGTGCACTCGCTAAGAAAAACTTCTGCATTGTCCTTGTGACCACAGCGCTTTACTTGCTGCTGCAGTTCCTTAGCTTGCTGGGAAAAAATCTTCCTCTAGCACCTGCCCTTTTCCCTGGGGCCACATAGGCATCATCCGCATCATCAGAATAAGGCCTAAAGGGACACTGCTTCGTGTGGCTGGGCTTTATACACCATGAACACAGTTTCTCTGTGTATGTTGTAAGCACAACCAGTAGTCAAACAGTGGGACAGACTTTACTTGCTGAGTCTGTACTTCACTTCGACTGGACGGCCAGTTTAAAAACCCACAGGTTTTTTTTTCTCAATTGGTGGGATATACTCTGGTCACAGTGTCAGTATCTTGTGTGGCTCACGGTCTGTCGCAGTCCCCCCCATTCAGACTGTGGCGTTGTCGCTTTCTACTGTGCAGTGTAGCTTACCTGCCTGGATGTGTGGCATTTTAATTCTGGTCACTTCTGTTCTTTGTTTTGTTGCAGGAACTGTGTCAGGAATCGGCGTTCTCCTCGCTCCCCACACAGAGCACTCCCTCCCCGCAGGGAGCCCCTGGACACACAAAACAATCCTGCCTTACCGGCCTCCACGGCTCCTCGCCCCTGCCGCCGTCGCGGGATCACTCCCCTCGGCGATTCCTCTGCTCAGCGCCGGGCGTGCCCACGCCCCCCTGCACGCACACCTGCACCATCCACTGGCTCGGTTCACATGCGTACACGAGTTACGGAGCACGCTCAGTCTGCACACACTTATTCCCGTCCCCCGGACCTCAGGCTCCGCCCCCGCACACTGCACGGGCATACTCAGGTTACTAACAAGACTCACCTGGCCTGTATGCCTGCACCAATCTGCAGTGTCTCCCTGTAGCTCTTCCTGTCCTGCCTCCGTTCCTAATTGGACCTTCCTGCTTTATCTAGCTCCTCTCTGCTCTCAGTCTTTGCTCGACATAGTCTCTGTATGGAAGTACTTCTGGATTCTCTCAGTGTTTTCACAGGTTCTGATGCAGCTCATACGACTACCCACTCTGGCTCTCGATCTCGGCACTCCTTGGACAACGCTCACTCTGGTAACCCCTTGAACACGGCTTGGACTACGACCTATCTCCACTCTCCACTCCCTGACTTCGGCAAGGCATCATTCACTCTATCTCTACAACCGGTACCGGCAAGTATTGTCTACCTTACTACACCTGGCCTGGCAACGCTTCATACCACACTCCGGACACGCTCCCTTTGCTGCGGGTGCGTGTATTACCACTTCCCCCTTCAGCTCAGGGAACGGGTCTGGTCTGCGGGCAGCATCGGCGTAACATTATGTCGAGCCCACAAGACGCAGACCAGACCGAACTTCAACAGTTTCTCTCCAATCTGCTTCAGCAAAACCAGGCCATGGCGGATCAAATTGTGGCACTTACACGCCAGGTCGCAGTACTCTCAGACAGGGTACCGACCGCGACCCCGCCAGATGTAAGCCCCCACTCCGCAAGCGCAGTTAGCAGCTCAGATGTAAGGATTCCTCCCCCCAAGCCTTATGCAGGTGAACCGCAAAATTGTAGGGGTTTCCTAAACCAGTGTGAGGTGCAGTTTGAAATGGCCCCCCATCTCTACAATACTGATCGCAAGAAGGTAGCCTACATTTATAACCTCCTCACTGGCAGCGCCCTGGCTTGGGCTTCCATGGTTTGGGAGCGACGTTCTGACCTTACCCAAGATTACCCGGCATTTAAAGCCGAGTTTCAACAAGTATTCGATTCTCCCGCTCGTCGGGAGATGGCATCTGTTTCTCTCCTACAGATCACTCAGGGACGGCGAATGGTGACGCAGTATGCTGTGGAATTCCGGACTCTAGCAGCCGAGACTAACTGGGGACAAGAGGCTCTCGTCTCCGTGTTCTGGCAAGGCCTGGCAGATCCCATCAAGGATGAACTCTCTCACCAATCCAGGCCGGATCAATTGGAGGTCCTCATTGATTTGGCTGTCCGAGTGGATCAACGTATCCAGGTACGCCGCTCAGAGCGTCAGCGCACTCGCGTCCATAACTTTCACGTTCCGTTCTCCAGTACTCCCAGCAACACTCCTGCTCCCCCAAGTGCTACCATACCTCTTCGTCCTGCACTGGAGTTGCCAGAGCCAATGCAATTGGGGGTACAACGCATCCGCACACCGATACGGCAGTTCCGCCACGCCGGGGAATTGTGTTTCTACTGCGGATCCATGGAACATCTGGTTCGGGAGTGTCCACTGCGTCCGGGAAACAGGAACACCCAGTGAGTACAAAGGGGGCTCTCTCTGGGTGTAATGTCTCCACGTCCCCTTTCTAAAGGTGAACTCCCTAAGAAACTTACATTTCCAGTCTCCCTTTCAGGCGATAAGTTCTTCTACTGCCGCTTTCATTGACTCAGGAGCTGGAGGAAACTTCGTGGATCTTGAATTCGCCAGGTTAAACCGCATACCACTCGTGAGAAAGAAGGTTCCCATCGCACTCGTCGGTATCGATGGATGTCCTCTTACCCCGGCCCACATCTCCTTAGAGACGGCTCCCTTGCTTCTGTCCTCACATCTGCACAAGGAGATCTTAGTTCTCGATGCCATTCACGCTCCTGGGATACCCATCACCCTTGGTCTTCCTTGGCTACAGCTTAACAATCCTCTCATTGACTGGACTTCCTCTGCTCCCATTTCCTGGAGGCCGAGGTCAGGCGAGACTCATCAACTGCTGGCCAATACCTCTGTTCCCGAAGTTATTCTACCTTCCGTTTACCATCAATTCCGGGACGTTTTCAATAAGCTACAGTCAGACCTCTTGCCGCCACACAGGACTTACGATTGTCCGATCGATCTAGTTTCAGGTTACTCCCTACCCAAGTCCAAGACCTACCCCTTGTCGTTACCAGAATCTCACGCTATGGATGAATATATCCAGGAGAATCTCAAGAAAGGCTTTATTCGTCACTCCAATTCCCCAGCAGGGGCTGGGTTTTTCTTCGTCAAGAAAAAGGACGGGTCGTTGAGGCCTTGCATCGACTACAGGGGTTTAAACCACATCACTATTAAAAATCGTTACCCCCTTCCCCTTATTACCGAACTGTTTGATAAATTACAGGGGGCCAAGATTTTTTCCAAGTTGGATCTACGTGGTGCCTATAACCTGGTGCGCATCAGGAAGGGGGATGAATGGAAAACGGCCTTCAACACACGTAGTGGACACTACGAGTATCTTGTAATGCCTTTCGGCTTATGTAATGCTCCCGCTGTCTTCCAGGATTTCATCAACGACGTCTTTCGTAAGGTACTCAATATTTTTGTTATTGTATACTTGGGTGATATCTTGATTTTTTCCAAAGATCTCCAGGACCATATACGCCACACCTCCTACGTCCTTTCCCGTCTCCGTGAACACCATTTGTACGCCAAACTGGAGAAGTGCACCTTTCATCAGACCTCTACTCCGTTCCTGGGGTATATCATTTCCGATGAGGGTTTTTTGATGGACTCCGGTAAACTTCAAGCAGTCACTGAATGGCCAAGACCCAACTCTCTCAAGGCCATACAACGTTTTTTAGGAGAAAAATATATGGTATAACCCCAATACACCGAGGCTACTAACCAGGCACTATGGAGTATGACTCTTGATAGAAGATTGGCACCAGTATAATAATCAATATATAAATAAAAACGCCTCCGATACTAACTCAGGGAGTGGGGCACTGGAAAACCGGATAGAGGTACGAGGGGACACCACCCGAGGGGGCGCCCCCAAATAAGTCACGGCCCGGCTACCAAAAGAGCCTCACCTGTCTCCCCTGTGTACCGCGTGGAGGTCCTCTGAAAGCCGTTCCTGTTAGCACCGGGAAGATCCTCTGGCAGCTTGCTCTAGCAGCTTGTATCCCGCTGCTACTGGTGTCTGCGTGCTCCAACCGGATATGACATCACAAGTAAAAAAAGTTAGGTAGTTCCGTGGTTCACAGCACCTTCCACAGCCAACGTATGTATATAAAAAACTTTATTAACAACCAGCAACGAACATCAGAGTGATCATGCTGATGTTTGTTGCTGGTTGTTAATAAAGTTTTTTATATACATACAATGGCTGTGGAAGGTGCTGTGAACCACGGAACTACCTAACTTTTTTTAAACGTTTTTTTAGGGTTCGCTAATTACTATCGTAAGTTTATACGGAGTTTTTCCACCATTGTGGCACCCCTCACTGCGCTCACCAAAAAAGGAGCTGATCCTTCTGCTTGGTCATCCGAGGCCATCTCCGCCTTCGAGACACACAAGGAAGCCTTTATATCCGCACCTATTCTCCGTCATCCCAACATCGAACTTCTCTTCGTCCTGGAGATCGACGCTTCTGATTGCGGCGCTGGTGCCGTTCTTTCCCAGAGACCCACGCCCCAAGATAAGTTACATCCCTGTGCATATTTTTCCAAGAAATTCTCGTCTGCCGAGAGGAACTATGACGTGGGTAACAGGGAACTTCTGGCCGTGAAGATGGCTCTTCAAGAGTGGAGACAACTGCTAGAGGGGTCGAAAGAGCCGTTTACTATTCTCACAGACCACAAGAACCTTCTTTACATAGAGAACGCTCGACGCCTTGGTCCACGACAGGCTCGTTGGGCTCTTTTTTTTTCTCGATTCGATTTTCACCTTTCCTATATCCCCGGGACCAAGAACGTAAAGGCAGACGCACTCTCCCGAATACATTCTTCTGAAGAGAGGCCAGAGGAATCTTTGGAGACTATCCTTCCACATGAGAGGATTCTCGCCACGTCTTCTTTCAAGAATCTTGACAAGATTTTGCACTCCCAGAGACGCATTCCCAAGGACTTGGTCGTTCCCGACAACAAACTCTTTGTACCATCCAAATTTGTTCCAGAGGTCCTGTCTTGGGGTCACTCCTCTAAATCTGCAGGTCATCCAGGTTTTAAGAAGACTACTGATCTCATTCGTCGGAATTTCTGGTGGCCAAGGATGTCTCAAGATATTCTGGAGTTTACCCGTGCATGCCCCACGTGCGCTCAAAGCAAGACTCTCCGTCAAAAGCCTCAGGGTTTTCTGTTACCCCTTCCAGTTCCCGACCTCCCCTGATCCCACATTTCTATGGACTTCATCGTGCAGTTGCCCAGGTCCAGAGGAATGAACACTATCTTGGTGGTCGTGGACAGGTTCTCGAAGATGTCCCATTTCATTCCACTTAAAGGTTAACCACCTCCCCCGCCCTTGCTGATATCTTTACGGAGCAGATTTTCCGGATTCATGGGATCCCTTCGTCCATTGTTTCTGACAGAGGTTCTCAGTTCGTATCCAAATTTTGGAGAGCTTTCACGAAGAGATTGGGCATCTCTTCTTCTTTCTCTTCCGCCTATCATCCTCAGTCCAATGGACAAAGGGAGAGAATCAATCAATCCCTGGAGAAGTACCTGAGATGTTTTATATCCGATTTCCAGGATGATTGGGCTCAGCTCCTCTCTTGGGCAGAGTATGCCGTCAATTCTGCAAAAAACGAGTCCACCCGGGAGCCGCCCTTCTTTATAAATTATGGGTTCCACCCTCCCTGTCTTCCCATCCCCAACATTCCTTCTGGAGTACCAGCCGTAGATGAACGCATTTCTTCCCTCCAAACCGCATGGTCCAGGATTCAGTCTACCCTTCTCAACTCCTCCCGCAGATCGAAACTACAGGCCGATCGTCGTCGTCGTTCGGCGCCCAGTTACAAACCAGGGGATTTGGTATGGCTATCCTCTAGGAATATCCACCTCAAGGTACCATCTCCTAAACTGGCACCTAAGTTCCTGGGTCCCTTCCCTATTTGTGAACAAATCAATCCCGTGGCATTCCGGCTCCAACTACCACCCAGTATGAAGATTCCCAATGTCTTTCATGTGTCCCTCTTAAAACCATTTATCTCCAGTCACTTCTTTCCGGATCAGACTCGTGAACCGGATCCCATTACTGTACAAAATAACGAGGAATACGAAGTTCACTCTCTTTTGGATTCTCGCCTATCCAGGGGTCAGCTCCAGTTCTTGGTGCAGTGGAAGGGCTTTGGCCCTGAAGAGAGATCCTGGGTACCTTCAAAGGACATTCATGCCCCGGCCCTTCTTAAGTCCTTCAGGAAAAAGTTTCCAGAGAAACCGTTCTTGGACCGTCCTGAGGCCGTTCCTGAAGAGGGGGGTACTGTCAGGAATCGGCGTTCTCCTCGCTCTCCACACAGAGCACTCCCTCCCCGCAGGGAGCCCCTGGACACACAAAACAATCCTGCCTTACCGGCCTCCACGGCTCCTCGCCCCTGCCGCCGTCGCGGGATCACTCCCCTCGGCGATTCCTCTGCTCAGCGCCGGGCGCGCCCACGCCCTCCTGCACGCACACCAGCACTATCCACTGGCTCGGTTCACACGCGTACACGAGTTACGGAGCACGCTCAGTCTGCACACTCTTATTCCCGTCCCCCGGACCTCAGGCTCCGCCCCCGCACACTGCACAGGCATACTCAGGTTACTAACAAGACTCACCTGGCCTGTTATGCCTGCACCAATCTGCAGTGTCTCCCTGTAGCTCTTCCTGTCCCGCCCCCATTCCTAATTGGACCTTCCTGCTTTATCTAGCTCCTCTCTGCTCTCAGTC
This sequence comes from Ascaphus truei, assembly GCF_040206685.1. NCBI lineage: Eukaryota > Metazoa > Chordata > Amphibia > Anura > Ascaphidae > Ascaphus > Ascaphus truei. Next base: position 191,201,420 of record NC_134487.1, on the reverse strand, counting down.
TTTGCTCGACATAGTCTCTGTATGGAAGTACTTCTGGATTCTCTCAGTGTTTTCACAGGTTCTGACGCAGCTCGTACGACTACCCCCTCTGGCTCTCGATCTCGGCACTCCTTGGACAACGCTCACTCTGGTAACCCCTTGAACACGGCTTGGACTACAACCTATCTCCACTCTCCACTCCCTGACTTCAGCAAGGCATCATTCACTTTATCTCTACAACCGGTACCGGCAAGTATTGTCTACCTTACTACACCTGGCCTGGCAACACTTCATACCACACTCCGGACACGCTCCCTTTGCTGCGGGTGCGTGTATTACCACTTCCCCCTTCAGCTCAGGGGACGGGTCTGGTCTGCGGGCAGCACCGGCGTAACAAACTGTAAGCAGGCAAAAGCACAACAAACGTCCCAGGCAGTATCCGGGACCCCTTTGAAATTCAAGGGCCGCCTCTCATCCCACTACTAACACCATATGTAAGAGACGTGTAGAGGTAATACCAGGGAGACAGATTTGGTTAAATTAAACAATGGCTTTTATTCAGCCCGTGACTTTAAATGACACAGTTTAAGGAAATACACACATAAAAATAAACAGCCTATCCCTTTGTAAGGGCTACCTCACATCCCCAATTTCTATCTGTAGGGCTGGGAGGATACACGTCTTTCCAACCTAAGACCCCCAAAGTCCAAAAGCAGAACCTCAAAGCAGGGGGCCATTCATGTCAGTCTCTGGGTCTGAGTTGGTGTCCATTGACGGGGCCAGCCTTTGGCAGGCTCCTGGGTTTGCTGCACCCTGGAACAGATGTCTGGTCCCTGGTGACTTGCTGGCAGCACACAGTCCTTCTGTGTGCTCTGTCTCTGCCAGTTCCCAGCAGGAGGCTTTTCTAGCTGTCCGATTAGCCAGGTGGAAACTGGTTAATTGTCTAGCTGCAATTAACCAGCTCCCTGCTGGATTCCTTAGACCAGGGGTGCAAAAACTTTTTGCCCTGCGCCCACTGCCTGTTCAGTCCCAGTGCTCGCGCCCCCACCCTACCTGGTATCCGGCGTCAAATGATGCCATGGGGTCATATGACGTCACATGACCCCATGCCATGGCGACACGTCACCCGACACTGTCAGAGAGAAGGCGAGTTACAGAGGCCTCGCGCGCTCCCCGGCACTTCATTTAAATGCTTTTCTGAAGAATGCAGAACCTCTGCAACTGCCACGCTCCCCCCAAAATTCTCGTAACCCACAGTTTGCGCTCCCCTGCCTTAGACAACTACAGGCTTATATTGAAGCTTCATTTAAAACAGGAACAAAATGAAACAACGAAGAAAACAAAAAAAAACGGGCTACTTGCCCTTGTATGTTCTTTTTTTATGATCCAATAAATTAGCTTAACTTTTTTACCATGGGAACGCTCACTGTTTAATCAGTTTTCTCCTGCAAGTAGTGCTTGCCTTTTTTCGTTTTGTTCGTGTATCTTGTGATAGGCGTAAGCGCACCTAATACCCCAGGACAAGGGGGCCTCCATACCAGGACGCTGCACTTCACGTGAGTCCTTGGCTTTTGCCCCATACATAACTCAAGGTATTTACTCCACGTCGATGGATCTATGTCTGGACACTAATAATAAGTGTGTTAAATCCTTACTACAGTGCTCAGTGGGATTTTATCCAGCAAATTCGACAAAGTGTGGGACTGTTATCTTTATTCAGGTGTATACAATATACCTAGATACCTGAGGGGTAATCCCTATGAGGATTTTGGAACTGTGAGCTATATTAAGCGATACCTGCCTAGGTGGTTTTTCAGAGCACCACACAGTGTTTTTTTATATCATTTAAAACAGGACCCACCTCCTCTCAGTGTAAGGCCTGGGGCATGGTCAGCGAGGCGCGCTGCTGCTCGGCAGTGAGCCCCTGCAGCCGCAATGAGAGCGGCTTTAGCAGGGGCTCGCGCACGCTTCCGCAGGTGTGCGGAAGCGTAGGTCTTAAACAATTTTTAGTTTCTGCGCTCGCCGGAGCGCAGGGCCGGTCACGTGAGCGGTTTGCCCAATGAGGGTGAACCAGCTCCGTGACGTCACAGGGCCCCCCTTCCCCCGACACGCCCCCAGACAGCGCGTGGTCTAAGGCCAGGGAAAGCACCCGCTTTCCCTCAACCTCAGCGCGCCTCCGCATGGCTAAAATCACTATGGACTCAGCCTTAATCAGCAAAAAGTCACCTGTAAGGCTAGGATCATAGTTGGTGCGATGGCGTTCGCGCGACAAGCACAAATGGGGATTATGCTATGAGGCTGCCCCTAGTGACGATGCAGTGCGATGGTGCAATCGCGTTTTGAAAAAAACATGTTGTCTTTTCAAGCGTGACCGCGTGACGTCCGCGTCACGTGAGTGGTTCAGCCAATGAGGGCGGACCAGCTTCGTGACGCGCCCACACACCTCCCCATCACCTGCAGCCCAGTTCACACAACATGCAACATGTGTGCGCGAGGCTATGAGGTTCGTCGCACGCGCACCAGTTAGTACTATAATCCAAGCCTAAGAAAGGCGGGTGGAAAGCATTGCTCCTTGGAAAAGATGGGGTCCAAAATATTGCTTGCTGTTAAAAACAGGATTTATTGGAAAACGAGGATCAGCATAACAGCCAAAAAATACACTCTCAGGGTAATAAGGCACTAAGAAGTTGGGTTACCCTTAAGCAATATACCTCCGAGCATCACTTCCTGAGTAATAAGGCATGCAGGAGCTGTGATTTCCATCTCCCTCTACCTGTCTCCCCCCCCCCCCAGTCTCCTCGGCATCCCTGCACAGCCCCCGCATGCAGCAAGTGAGGGAAGCCCGTGTGGCTTTCTCTGGCGGGGGAGGATAGAGGGGAAGAAGGGGGGGGGTGGGGGGGGGAGTTCTCAGCACCACCGCCTCCAGTCGGCAAAACTAAAATCAATAGCACTTTAATAAGCTATGTGTTTCCCTGCTGGTGCCAACGTGCTGGGGACAGAAGTACAACCGCTGTGTACTCAGAGAGGGGGGACAGTCACCACCACACCACAAAGCCCAGCTAAACACCTCACCCTACTGTATGTTAATACACTGACTGGATTTGCTCTGCTGATAAAGGGCTATGTTATAAGGCGCAAATCATTTTAATAATACCTTAACCCTCTCTCAGGCAGAGAACCCTCTCTCAGGCAGAGAAAGGGGTTACGGGGCCAGGTCCACTTAGCTAATCAAAAACCATGTTATATTTTTTTAAAGATACAGTCCGGCCCAAATTGGACCAGCAGCAGTGACTTGCTTACACCAGGTCGGACTGGCCCATCTGGGGAACCGGGGGAATCACTCAGGCATACGTGCCATCCGACTACTAGGCATGCAGCCCGCACACTGGCAGCTAAGGGGAAGCAGGTGGAAGGGGCTGGGTGGTCGAGGTCATGCAGTGTTTCTGTGCACAGTGGCGGGTCAGGCAGGGCTGCCGTGTCACGTGTAGGGGGCAAGGCAAGGGGCTCAGCTATGCTGCTCTTATTCTTTGTAATGTTCTGCCTCGTATGGTGCGAGATGCCCAGGGCTGTCACCAGCAAGAGATTGCCAGGACTACTGTCCCGGGTCCGTCCAGCCGGAACTGGAAGTCGGCGACGACCCATTCCTCCGCTAGGCTGTCACCTGAGTGATCAGGGGCTCTCACTATCTTTTTAAGATGCTGCTTATTTGAGATCCGTCCACCTAAAGTTACTTGCAGTACTTTGCTGTTGTGTGTCTTCTCTGAGCTGCCCCCTCATTGAACTCGTGGGTGTCAATGGTGCAGCGAGTGGGACCTTACAATCCGTTTCTCCTTCCGGGCCTTGCATGCCCCAGTCCAACACTGTACTTACCGGATTCAGTCTGGGCAACCGACCCCTTTGTATACAAAATAGGATTTTCCAATCTGTGTTTTTTGTTGTCAATACTAAAACTTTTAACCGTACTAACTAAATACATTTATAATCTTTGCCTACTTAATTGCGAAAGTTAAAGAGACGGTCCCTCCTAGGACCAAAGTGTACTAGTGGCTGTAATGTGATGAATAGTTTAAATGCAGCTGATTGACACCTTTTTTTTTTTTTTTTTTTTTAAACAATCGGACAAGTGCTTTTAAATGATGTTTTAAATGTAACATTTCAGTGATAAAAATTTGAGAGGGTTTTTACAACCTTTAATGTTTTTAGGTGATCAGACCGCTTTGTCAGCCCTTAAAGCCCCAGGTGAATTGTTAGCTTTGCTCTGTCTTCTGCTTGTAAAGTAATGATGAGGCTGTCATTGGTCAGACAGATAAACGGGAGCAGGTAGGCTGGGATTCAGTGTTCCCGGAGAAAAGAGAAACATTCATTATTAGCAGGATACAGAGAAGTAAAACAGTGACTTTAAGGGGGATTGAATCTTTCTAATGAACCAATTACACTGAGGAGATATTTAAAATATTATGGTGATCTGTTATGTTGGACTGAACCTTTCAAGTCCAGCTACAACCCAATTAAGTAAAAAAGAAAAAAAAAGTCAGCGCACAGCCAAGGGAGTAGGGTCCAAAAAAATAACATTTTATTGAAAAATCCTTAAAAAAATATGTTGTATACTTCCTTTTTTTTTTTTTTAAGGATTTTTCAATAAAATTTTCTTTTTTTGGACCCTACACCCTTGGGTGTACGCTGACTTTTTTTATTTTTTACTAGATTCTACTACAGCAGTCGGCACACCACAGAGAAATCTCCTGATGTGGACACTCAATCTAAGAGAAAAGCGAGTACCATCCTAAATAAGAATGTTATAGACACCCCCAATTAGCGTGGGATACCCCACCTTCACTGAGCCTTCAGGGGACATATTGCTATCAAGAATAACTTCTAAGGATTGGATGCATATTTAAGTACCTTTACGGATATAGTCCATTATGATACAGGATCTAATTGCTTGAGCACCCTGAAACTTTTTTCTACAACCCAATTAAGAAAGACTTGTAGTCTGAAATCGGGGAATAACTGTGTGTTTAGTATATCAAGAGAGGGCTAAATATCAATATAATAATCCAGCTGGTAATAATCATGGCAAGTAATGGAATTCATGGTAAACACACATACCATGCGGCACTCACATGGTTAAAGTAAATATGATAAGCTTCCTTAAGTATAGAAGTATATATGCTTTCTTTCCTCCTCTCAGTCCCTGTCTATTAATTTCCCTCTCGCCTTTTTTCTCCTTTTCTCTCCTCCTGTACATAGTTATATATTTTTTCCTTGCTTTGTCTCTCTCTGTCACTTTGTCTCACTCACTCGCACTATCCCTCTCTCTCTCTCTCTCTCTTCCCTTTCCTCCCCCTCGTTCTAGCGTGCACACCCTCATTTTAGTTATAATGATAAGGTGCACTCTTGGATCCACATTGCTCTCGCTTCACTGAGCACAACAAATGAGGCAGAAAAGAGGGTGCTGGGAGGGAACGGGAGGGGAGCATTCATGGCAGAAAAGGGGTTAATAAGGTAACATTCTGCAGATCTCTGGCAGGGAAGATGTTAATGGAGCGACGCTCCGCAGGTCTCTGGCAAGGGAGGGGTTAATGGAGCAACACTGCACGTCTCCGGCAGGGATGAGCCTAAGGAGACCAAGCCACGGCAGCTCCCAGAATCCCTTGCGGTGTTGCCATGCAGGGCCTGCTAGCTGCACACTCTGCATGTTTCAGGCTGTGCAGTTGTCACAGAAACCGAGCTTTAAATAATGCAATTACTGTAAGACAAGAAAGGAGGAAGCATAAAGGCTGAATTCCCCTCCCACCCAGAGCTGAGAGACACTCATCCTTAACCTCTCCCCACCAGTCTGTAGGACCAGCGATCCACCTCAATCTCCCCCCAGTTTGTAGGACATGATCCCTTAAGATCTTTGTGGTTGTGCACATGTAACATGTACTCTGTAATTCAGGACTTAGAAACCGTGCTGCATGTGTCACATACATGTGTGTCGAGGAAGGAAGCATAGGACTCCACGTTAACTTTAAGAGCTAGAAAGGCTAGCAATGTATCACTCTGTAAATTCACACCTTCTCTTTTCCTCCCTAGCTATCTCTCTCCTCCTGGTTGCACCCTTGTTTCCATGTTCTTTCAGTGGTGGTGTCTCTTCCTACCTCTGTTACTAAGCCGTCTCTCTGTGTTACCTATCTCGCTTTCCCTCTGGCTGTCTCTTCTCCCGATGGTCTGTCATGCCTGCTTTTCTCTCTTCCTCTCTCACCATTTCTGCTGTGATTGTCTCGCTCGCTCTTTGGATGTCTCTCTGCCTCTTTCTCTCTCTAGCCATATCCCCTTTTCTCTCTGCCTCTGTGTCTCTTCCACTTTCTACTCAGCTCTATCTCTTCATATGTGGTTGCTCTTCTCCATCTCAACCCATCTGTCGGTCTTTCTCTCCCCCCCATCAATCTATGGCTGTCTCTACCCCCCGTCTCTCCTCTTTCCCAGCCTTCCGGTATCTTCTCTTCCCTCTCCCCCTGGTCTCTTTCTCCCCCCCTCCCCTCAATGTCTCTCCTCTTCCCACTCCGTCTCTCCTCTTCCACCCCTCCATGTTTCTCTTCCCATTTCGCCTCTCCTCTTCCACCCCTCCCCCCCACTCCGCCTCTCCTCTTCCCCACTCTGTCTCTCCTCCCCCCCACCCCATCTCTCCTCTTCTCCCCCCCCACCTGTCTATCCTCTTCCCCGTCTCTTCTTCCCCTTCCCCCACCCCATTTCTCCTCTTCCCCCACCCCATTTCTCCTCTTCCCCCACCCCATTTCTCCTCTCCCCCCCACCCACCGGTTTTCCCTCCATCATGTCTCTGCTATTCCACCCCACCTGTATCTCCTCTCTCCCCCCACCCCATCTCTCCTCTTCCCCCCGTCTCTGTTCCTCCTTTCCCCCATCTCTCCTTTACCCCCGTCTCTCAGTGCTTGTACTTTGTGGAACGTCAACCCCACCCACTGGCATGTTAATGAGCCAAGAGGACACAAAGAACTTTTGTGTTCACAGCTGCATTGAATCTCAACCACCCCAGTGTACATCTGCGTTGCCCCAAAGGTGTACAACCTTTGGGGCAGCCAAAGGGTGTGAGCCGTTTGCTGCTGTTTGGTGATGTTAACGTGATGTTAAAGCTGCTCTATTTCAATCTGAAAATCACAAGCCCTTAATTCCCTGAACCCAATTTTCCAACTCTCTGTCCATGAAATGTCTGTGAATTGACTGTTTAACCCTGCTCTTTGAATGTAACCATATATTTTTATAACTCTGTGCCCAGGACATACTTGAAAACGAGAAGTAACTCTCAATGTATTACTTCCTGGTAAAACATTTATATAAATAAATAAAATCTCTTTTACCCCCCCCCCACCCCCCGGTCTCCTCTCCCCCTCTCCCCCGTCTCTCCTCTTCCCCCCCACCTGGTCTCTCCTCTCCCCCCGTCTCTACTCTTTCCCCCCGTCTCTACTCTTTCCCCCCGTCTCTCCTCTTCCCCCACACCTCTCTTTCCTTCTCTCCCGTCTCTCCTCTCCCCCCCCCTCTGTCTCTCCTCCCCCCACCGGTCTCTCCTTCCCTCCCCCACCCTGTCCCTCCTCTTCTCTGGCTGTCTCTCTCTCTCTTTGGCTTTCTCTCTCCATCTCTGGCTGTCTTTCCCTGCTTATTCGCAGTGAGAGATAGCTGTGTGCCTGGGCTCCCCGCACACTCACAGATAGGGGGGCGGAAGCAGATGGGGGCCTTTAATAGCCTCTCTCAAACAATATGGCGTTTAACCCTCTGTGGATCAACTCTGAGAGAAGACTATTGTATTCTGTCTGTGTTAGAGCGTCAGCTCTTCTCCCTGTATTGTATGTGTAGCTTTAATTTTATAGAGCCAACAGTGTATGCAGTACTTTACAAAAGAGGGAATACTATACAGGGAATTTTAATAAGATCACCAACCATAAAATCGTACAGTACGAAAGGAATTACTGGCCCCAGAGAGCTTACTATTCAAGTTTATCTCCCTGTATTGTATTAGAGTGTCAGCTATTTTCCTTGTGTTGTATCTGTTTTGGGGCGTCAGCTCTTCTCCCTGTATTGTATCTGTATTAGAGTGTCAGCTCTTCTCCCTGTATTGTATCTGTATTAGAGTGTCAGCTCTTCTCCCTGTATTGTATCTGTATTAGAGAATCAGCTCTTCTCCCTGTATTGTATCTGTATTAGAGTGTCAGCTCTTCTCCCTGTATTGTATCTGTATTAGAGTGTCAGCTCTTCTCCCTGTATTGTAGCTGTATTAGTGTCAGCTCTTCTCCCTGTATTGTAGTTGTATTAGAGTGTCAGCTCTTCTCTCTGTATTGTATCTGTAAGTGTTAGCGCTTCTCCCTGTATTGTATCTGTATTAGAATCAGCTCTTGTTCCTGTATTGTATCTGTATAAGTGTCAGCACTTAACCCTGTATTGTATCTGTATTAGAGTGTCAGCTCTTCTCTGTATTATATCTGTATTAGCATCCCCTCTTCTCTCTGTATTGTATCTGTATTAGAGTGTCAGCTCTTCTCCCTGTATTGTATCTGTATTAGTGTAATCTCTTCTCTCTGTATTGTATCTGTATTAGAGCACCAGCTCTTCTCCCTGTATTGTATCTGTATTTAGTGTCAGCTCTTCTCTGTGTATTGTATCTTTGTTAAAGCGTGAGCTCTTTGGGTCAGAATGGGACACTCCTAACAAGGTCTCTCGTTTCAGGGACTGATGTATATACTGATCATGGTGGATCCAGATGCCCCAAATCGATATGACCCCAAATACAGATTCTGGAGGCACTGGCTGGTCACAGATATACCGGTGAGTGTATGGGAAGGGAAAAGAGAAAGAAGGAAATGGGTACATTGAGAGACAGAGGGAAAGAGAAAAGTTGAGGGGAGATGGGGAGAAGGCAGTAGGGAGGTATAGTGAGAGATAAGAGGGAGAGATATATAAAAGGAAAGAGCAGTATAGTGAGGGGAGAGAGACGGTGGGGGTTATTTTATTAAACTGTTATAGTGCCGAACAGGTCACCATCTCACGGAAACTGCCCCCGAAGTAAATATGCACTGATTGGCACTATTACAGTTTAATAAATGAGCCCCCTAACAGAGAAAGAAGAGGGGAGAGAAGAGGGAAAGAGAAGGGTGAATTTTGGAAAGAGAGACGGAGAGAGAAAAAGAGCGAACAGACCGAGTGATGGGTAATGGTGTAAGAGACAGAGTGTGCAGTATTAGTAATGGAGAGAGAGAGACTGGCCGTATAGAAAGCTGGAGAGTGGGGTGGGCATGAGATGAATAGAGAGAATGAAATAGAAATGTGTATGTAGCGGTAGAGAGACAATGTTGGAGTGAGGGAATCTGGGTAATTAACTAAACGCTCCCTCTCCTCCCTCTCCCCTTCTTAACTCTCTCCTCTCACACCCCTCCATCTCCTTCTCGCACACCTCCATCATCTTCTTTTCTTACTGGTTAATGGGATATTGTAGGAATTAGCAACAGGTCAAACTGAGAAAGCCTGTTAAGTGACAAGAGGAGGGTAATTACTTCCAGCACTCAAACGCAGCCATGGACCCCCAGCGCTGTGCACACATACTATAGACCAGGGGTGCACAAACTGTGCGGTGTGAGATTTTCTGGGGTGTCGCGGCACTTACAGAGGCCCCCGCGCCCTTCCTGAAGGCTTTCAATGAAATGCCGGGGTTGCGGCGAAGGCCTCTGTAAAAACACTTACCTTGGCTCAGGCGGCTTCTGGCGACGCAACGTCAAATGACGCCCCGGGTCACGTGATGCCACGTTGCCATGGCAACGTGATATGTCATGACATCGGAACGCCGGAGCCAAGGTAAGGAGGGGGGGGGCGCGAGCAGGGGGAGAGCCGGCAGGGGGGCGCAGGGGAGAAAGATTGCACACCCCTACTATAGACTCTAGTCGTGGTACATTTCAAGTAGTAATGGTGAGATCAGCCCTGTAGGGTCGCGTGTATTAACATCTCAGTAGGGGCAGAGCTGCACAACCAAATTTAGGGACAGCGCGCCAGTGTTGTGTGTAGTGGGAAAGCTGTCTGGCCATGTGTAGGGGCCGCGCTATAAATCTGTGTTTGGGGACGGTTCTATTAGGACAGTGCTATAGGGACAAATCTGTAGGGCCATGTGTATGGACAACACTATAGAGAAGGGCCGTATTTAGGGATAACTCTGTAAGACCTTGGATAAGATCTGTAGGGCCGAGTTTCAAAACAGATGTCTCTGGGTTTTAGCAGGGCCGTGGGGGTCCCCGCTGTGGGATCAGGAGAGGGAAAGTTTTGGGATGGTCCCGGTCTAGGGGGGGGGGGGGTGATTTGAGATGGAGGAGGAAATTTCACAGCTCCTGACTCATCCCCAAACCAAACCCACTGCAGTTACCAAGGGAACCACTGGAGCTTAGACATGTTGAGGGGAGAGAGACAGAGGAGAGGGGAGGAGATTGGGGAGAAACTGAGCAGAGGGAAGAGGCTGAAAAGGGAAGAGACTGGGCAAGGGGACTGAGGAGAAAGGAGAGACTGAGAGGTGACTAAATGGGGAGTGGGAGGAAGAGAGAGGAAATGGGGGAACTGAGAAGGGAAACTGAGGGGGTAGAGACAGGAAAGGGGAGGAGACAAGGAAACAGGAGAGTGGGGGAGACACTGAAACAGGACGAGTACACTGATAACTGGGGAAGTGAGGAGACAGGAGGAGAGAAGATGGGGAGAGACTGAGGGGAAAGTGAGAGAATGGAGGAGATGGAAACTGGGAGAAGATGAGGGGAGGAGATGGGGGTACACTGAGGGGAGAAGATGAAGGCCAACAGGCAGAGAATTGGGGAGGAGACGGGAAACAGGTGTGGGGAGAAATGGGGGGGAGATGAGACGGGGGGAGACTGTGAGAGGGGAGGAGAGGAGACTGTGAGAGGAAATGGGGGGAGCCTAAAAGCAGAGGAGACTAGGAGACCAAGAGGGGGAGATTGGAGTAGACTGTAATGCGTTCCCTTATTTTGTCCCATCTGGATTATTGTAACATACTGCTAACAGCCTCACAACTTTCTCCTTTGCGATCTGTCCCAAATTCTGCTGCTAGAATAATTTCACTTTCTCCCGTAACAGTATCCGTTCATTTCTTCCTTAAATCCCTCTCCTGGTTTCCCATCAACTTTTGAACCACCTACAAAGTTCTCCTCCTTACCTTTAAGGCTCTCCACTCATCTGCTCCTCCACACATATCAGCATTGATCTCTCGCTATGTACCTGCTCGTTTCCTGCGTTCTACCCACAACTGTCTCCTTTCCACCCCTTTCACCTCTCCAGCTCTCTATCTCACCTTAAACCCTTTTCCCTCACTGAACCTTATCTGTCCAACTCCCTCACACTCCATAGACCCCACGTACCTTCTCCCCTCACCTTCAAAACAAACCAAAAAATTCGCCTCTTAAAACGAAGCATCCCAATAGCCTGGACTCGTGGCTACTATCCCACACTCAGTCACTCCTACCAACCATTGTGGCCAAGCACTGCCATCTACTGCACTTATTCCCTCACCTGCTGTCTCTGTAAGTCTCCCAACATTCCACTTAGGTCTGTAATATAGTGCCACGTGACACTGTGACCCAATCACAGTGCGGCCTAACGCTGTGACGTCAGACACCCACACCCTAACTGCGGGCGTCACCGCTTACCCTATAGAAACTAAACGTGCGGTGTGCACGCACAACAGCGTGCGTGCGCCCGCACGCACACGAGCACGTACTATATTACAAGCCTTAGATTGTAAGCTCTCCAGGCCAGATATTTAGTTTCCTACTGAATTACTTTGCTGCACTTATAGTATTATAATTCCATGTACTGTATTGTCTTTGTAAAGCTCCGAGTACACTGTGAGTGCTATATAAATAAAGATATACATGCGTGAAAGGGGAGAGAGAGGAGGTAGGACACGAGGAGGGACTCAAATGGGAGAGACAGAGACAAGAGAGAGAGAAACTTAGAGAGGCGGGGGGGGGGGGAGAGATACCTAAAGGAGATGAGAACCAGAGTAGAGAAAGGGGAGAGAGGAGGGGAACAACAAGAGAGGAGATGGGAGACCGCCTGAGAAGGGAAAGAGATGGGACTTAAGAAAGAGACCACGAGGACGGGGAGAGAAGGAGAAAGAGATGGGCCAAGAGCAGAGGGTTGAAGGGGGGCTAGATAAATGAGAGCAGCCCAGAGGCAGTATATTTTTTCCTCTCTTTTTGCAATTCTCCCTTTGTCTCCCCCACCTCTCTCCCTTTTGTTCTCATGATTTTCCACTCTCTGCCTCTCTCTCTCTCTCCCTATTATTTTCTCTCTCCTTCCTCTCTCTCTCCCTCTCTCCTTCCTCTCGCTCTCTCTCTCCCACGCCTGGTCTTCCTCCTTTTTCTCTGCTGTGTTACGTGTCTGAGTGGGAGATTCCTCCTCACACGTGGCCCAGGGGTGGGAGCTTGTAGGAGCTTCTCCTAGGCACGGCCAGACCTTATCTTTAATACTACACCCTGCCCCGCAGAGCTTACACTCTAATAATACATCCTGCCCCGCAGAGCTTACACTCTAATAATACACCCTGCCCCGCAGAGCTTACACTCTAATAATACATCCTGCCCCGCAGAGCTTACACTCTAATAATACACCCTGCCCCGCAGAGCTTACACTCTAATAATACACCCTGCCCCGCAGAGCTTACACTCTAATAATACACCCTGCCCCGCAGAGCTTACACTCTAATAATACACCCTGCCCCGCAGACCTTACACTCTAATAATACACCCTGCCCCGCAGACCTTACACTCTAATAATACACCCTGCCCCGCTGACCTTACACTCTAATAATACACCCAGCCCCTCAGACCTTACACTCTAATAATACACCCTGCCCCGCAGAGCTTACACTCTAATAATACACCCAGCCCCTCAGACCTTACACTCTAATAATACATCCTGCCCCGCAGAGCTTACACTCTAATAATACACCCTGCCCCGCAGAGCTTACACTCTAATAATACACCCTGCCCCGCAGAGCATACACTCTAATACACCCTGCCCCGCAGAGCTTTCACTCTAATAATACACCTTTAACCAGTCCTGTTTTGCCTTGCACTTATTACAGGTTGTTGCTACCTAGGGCACACTAGTTGTCATTTATGCACTAGGAACCTTGACCTCTGTTTATCCACACTGCGGTACATCTCCCAGCTGTGAATTAGGACGGCCCATAAACTAGCCCTGTTTACTAATAGCACAAACCATTAGCCAGACCCCTCTCACCACCACCCCTCCCCCTTTACCCTGGGGGGGTTCCCTCTTCTGCCTCTAGGGACAAATTACATGAGCCTAGATCAGTTCTCTAGGATTTAACCCTCCAGAATCCAGACTATCAGACCCCATCACTGAACTTAAACATTCATATCATCTACAAGAGTGGTTATCACTGCAACTGCAGCGGGGTACTTTTTGAGATGAGTTTTATTTATTTTATTCTTTTTGTGTAGTTTACACGTCATTGCTTGTCTGATTTTTTTTTTTTTTATGTTTTAAATAATATTATTAAAGGCTAAGTTTTTAATCACGTCATCGTTTCACTCCAATAATATACCCTGCACCGCAGAGATTACACTCTAGCAATACATCCTGCCCCGCAGAGCTTACACTCTAATACAAACTGGGGTACAGCGAGCCAGCAAGAGAAATGGGGGTTGGGAGGGGGTGTGTCCGGAGGAGCAGGTTGGAAGGAGGTGTGATCTGTCTGAGAGGGGAAGTTAGCATTGGTAGAGCAGCGGTGGATACTTTTTATATTCTAATAAACAATAAAAAAAAAATAGCCAATATTGTAGGCCGCACTATTAAGGGTATTCAGTCCATTGTGTGTATGTGAGCTATCTTTTACCATATACTGTACGTGTACACACACTGATATACACGCAGACTTCCACAGGTGTACATACAGTACAGAGTTCTAGATGTTCGCATACTGTAATACTAGTAAACTTCTAAAGACTAAAAATCAGTGGGAGTAGATTTTAAACCTATTGTAAGGGAAGATGTTCATGAAGGGATTGATGAAAATGTAGAGACTTGAAGCCACCAAATATCTGTGAGATTGAGGAAGAATAACTACTTTTGGAAACGGAGAAGCCAGCAAAACGAGGTCATGTTTCTATAATGGGTGATTTTAATTACCCAGATATAGACTGGAGCAATTAAAGGAAATCGTTTTTTTTTTTTTTTTGGTGTACTAAAAGACCATTACATTACCCAAGTTATTGCTTAACCAGCCAGGAGAGGGGCAATACTGGATTTGGTATTATCGAACAATGTAAAAGTAATAACAAATATTCGAGTCAGTGAACATTTGGTTGATCATAACATGATCTTATGTGACATGAAAAAAAACTAAAATATTATATGGGAACAAAAACTCTTTAGTTTTAGAAAGGCAGATTTTAGTAATCGAAGGAAGTGTCAAAGGAATACATTGGGATGAAGTTCTTTCTGGAAGAAAAATCGTCAGTCTTTAAAACATTGTTAGATAAATACACTTATCAGTAGTTGGATAATAAATGATAAAGGAACAAATCTAAACCAATGTCGGTACATAAACAGGTAGGGGAGGAAATGGAAAGGAAGAGGCAGGCGTTTGGAAAGTCAGAAGGGGCAGAGGCGTATCAGAATTATAAGGAATGTAGCAAAAGATTAATCAAATTAGCAAAAATGGATAATGAAAAAGGGATTGCAATAGAAAGTAAGATCAACCCTAAAAAGTTATTCAAGTACCTTAATAACGAAGAGATTGGAAAATAGAATATAGGACCCTTTCAGTGTGAGATGGGCAGGCAGATTATTGGAGATAAGGAGAAAGCAAAGATATCTCAATAAATTATTTGTCTCTGTATATACCAAGGAAGAGTCAATGACAAAATAAGCAACAGGAGGAAACCACAACCTCTATACTAACAAACAATTGGTTAACTGAGGAAAAAGTGCAAAGGTGGATTGCTCAGGTTAAGGTAAATAAGGCACCTGGCCCCGATGGCATACATCAAGGGTTCTTAAGGAGATACATTCAGTAATAGCCAAACCATTGCATTTGATATTCAAGGAAACGTCTGAAAAAAGGAAGATCCTCCACCAATTACTGATTTTACAAAAATTAAAAGAAGTTAATCTTATGGAACGTCTCACAAGTCTGTTAAATGGATCTTTTGATAAATTCTGTGAGTTTGGGCTCCCCATGGAATCTTTACTATATATCAGAATTTGATCATATACATATGTAAATGTATTTTATCTGAATTGTACATTTATGATCAAATAGAAATGTACAGTATATGAATTGTACAATTACCCCCTTATCCTCTCTTTCCTCATTCCTATTATTCCTTATTATTTTTTTGTATCCTTCCCCCCATTCACCTTTATAATGTATGAAAATGTTTAAAATAAAGATAAATTTTTTTTTTTTTCAAAGACTCCATTTCCACAGGCTCAGTACCATAAGATTGGTGTAAAGCAGACGTGGTGCCTATATTTAAAATGGGAGCTAGATCAATACCAGGGAATTACAGACTTGTAAGCCTGACTTCACTAGTGGGGAAGCTACATGAAGGTTTGGTACGGGATAATATTCAGCAATACCTAATGGGTAACAACATTTTTAGTAATAGTCAGCATGGATTTATGAAGGATAGATCATGCCAAACTAACCTTATTTCTTTCTTTGAGGAGGTAAGTACGAATTTAGACCAGATTAATGCAATTGATGTGGTCTACTTAGATTTTGCAAAGGCTTTTGACACGGTGCAACACAACAGTGTACAAAATAAAGCAAATTGGTCTTGGTAAAAATATTTGCACCTGGATTGATAACTGGTTAAAGAAGAGACAACAGAGGGTTGTCATAAATGGAACTTTTTCAGGTTGGGCTAAAGTTGTAAGTGGAGTAACTCAGGGTTTGGGACTAGGACCCCTGCTTTTTAACTTGTTTATTAATGACCTTGAGGTTGGCATCAATAGCAAAGTCTTCATCTTGGCAGAGGACACTAAATTATGTAAGGTAGAAAAATCAGACAGGGTGTACTTTCTCTCCAGAAGGACTTGGATAGACTGGAAACTTGGTCAGGTAAATGGCAGATGAGGTTTAATACAGATAAATGTAAGGTTATGCATATGGGAAGCAAGAATAAACAGGCAATTTACAAATTAAATGGTCCAAAATTAGGTAATTGATGGAGAAGGATTTAGGAGTGCTTGTAGAAAGCAGACTTAGCAATAGTGTCCAATGTCATGCAGTAGCTGTAAAGGCAAACAAGATCTTATCTTGCATTAAACGGGTGTAGCCCTTGTACCCCCCTTTGGGTACAGAAACCACCCGTGCTGCTGTTACCTGTTTGCTGCCAGGAGGCCTGAGCCTCCGCCATTGGGAGCCTGGGGTATACTTATTATCTTGATGCAGCGCCTCCACCGGCAAGGGATCCCAGCGTAGTGGGAGGAGCCCCTCACCAGAACCGATATACACAATAATTACACACCTTTATATAAGAACGGTATTTACTGAACGCACCTTATGCATGCACCCTCAACATAACATAGCGAGCAGACTATCATCCCACAATAACACCTCCCAGGTGGAAACCTCAAAGTACTGGAGTGCCTGGGCACTTAACCCCTGAGTGTCCACAAGCAATTCCCTCCCCAAAGAGTGTGTGTGGGATAGCGCGCTTCCCTGTGTGTTGGGGCCCGTTGGTGCACATGCAAAGTACCTTCTTGGTCTCAGTCCAGACCAGGACAACACTTGGGACTCAGGAATCCGCGACGAGTTCCGCGCAGGAATCTGCTGCTCCTCTCCCGGGTGGATCCTTAGGCGGATGCCTCTGGAGGGGCTTCCCGTTGGAGTGTACCCCTGTAAATAGTCTCTAGCAAGGAGTCTTGGTAGGCTCCCCCGCAACAGGCTGCACTTCTCTTCAGGCAATGTCCTGCAGCATATCTCACACTATTTCTACTGTGCAAAGGTCCCTATCTGAGGCCTTTCCCTACAGTACACAATGCTCACAGTGTCTACTGGGACTCAGGGGAACTATCTGGGACCTTGGGGGCAATTCTGGCCTAGTCCAAAGGAGCATTGCTCCCTGGACCCTACCTGCACCCTCTCTGCCTGGATCTTGACTGACCTCTGCACTCCCAGCGCGTGAATATATCTCCCTTCCAGGGGAAACAGCAGTGTCATTGGCTGTCGTGGATCACATGGTGCCATCTCCCTATGCAGTATGGGAGTTGTAGTTCCCCACTGAGCCTTTTACTATTACAGCCGCGTGCGCCAACATCACTGCGCATGCGCGACTGTCATGGCCACCGCGAATCTCTGCGCATGCACGAGCCTCCGTGAGTGTGTGCGCACAATCTAACATGGCGGTGCCCTGCAGAGGCAGCCTCCGGCGATGCGCTCGCCCCAGCAGCAGCCCCACGCATCCCGCATCAACCCCTATGTCAGCGGAGGTAAGGGGAAGACATAATTACACCGGGGGACTGCATCTGTAGGTGAAAAAGAGGCGGGAAGGAGGATGTCTGTGTGCTTTTCTCTCTGCTTCTTCCCTCTCTATCTGTTTGATCGCTGTGTGTATCTCTCTAAGCCCTAACCCCTTAGCCTAAAACACTAACCATAACCCCATACTCTAAAACCGCTAGCCTTAACCCCTTACCCTAAAAACCATCATCGGAGCCCTTACCCTAAATCCCTAACCTTATCTCCTTACCTTACCCTAAAACACCTAAAGTTAACCCTTTAATAACTTAGCTTTGAGGCGAGTTGGCTGCGAGTTGTCCCATTCCACACGTGTGTACATATATACATATATAGATATTATATACATACACATGCACATTCGCCCTAGATATGTATGTATAATTAATATATATATATATCTTCTCTCCTCTCCCTGTCCAAGTGGTGGTCATCTATTGCCCACCTACCTCTATTCATCCCCCTTCTGCCTTTCTCCCTCACTTTGAATCATGGCTCTCTTTCTTTCTCTCCTCAGACTCCCCCGTTCTTCTGCTTGGGGACTTCAATTGCCACATTGATGACCCCTCTCTCCCTTCGGCTTCCCGCTTTCTCTCTCTAACCTCTTCTTTTGGCCTTCAACAGTTGACTGCAGCCAGCACCAACAAGGATGGCCACTACCTAGACCTGGTTTTCACTAAAAACTTTTTTCTCTCTGATTTCTCCATTGCCCCCTTTCCTCTTTCTGACCATCACCTCATCTCATTTTCTCTTTCTCGCTTCTCCCCTTCTCCATTTCCATCTACCCCTCGTTTCTGCAGAAACCTGCGCTCTATTAACCTACCAGCCTTTGATTCCACTTTACTCTCCTCCCTCTCCTCTCTCAGTTCTGCCTCAGACCCTGACAAGCAGCTGAACAAGTCTCAGGAGTCCTTCAGGAGTGTAGCTTCCAACGCAATGACGCACTCTACATGTTTCGTCAGTTACTTAACGGACTTCATCAGGAGATATAATATATTCTCCTGACGAAGTCCGTTGAGTAACTGACGAAACGCGTACAGTGCGTCATTGTGTTGGAAGCTGCGCTCCTGGAGGACTCCTGAGACGTGATCAGCTGTTTCCTGCCTGTTCTTTTTTGGAACATTGCATTATTTGATTGAGTTCTGAGGCTCCTGTTTGCTGGTTCATTTCCTCCTTCAGTGCTCAAAGTACGGTGGCTCATTTACCCCGGTCGTGCTGGGAAATACATCCGCAGAACATTACAGGGGTACTCTCCCTGACATATGCAGACCTTGACGCCGACTGGAAAAACAACACCAATAACTTTTATGAATTAAAGCACAAAAAAACATCCTGGCAAAGCTTATTTCTGCTAATGAGGAACTACACAGGCAATATACAGTGGAGGTGCTAATCCGAGGCGACCAAGCTATACCCTAGGCTCCCAGTGGCGGAGGTTCAGGCCTTCTGGTAGCCAAACAGCTGGGTTTCTGGGAAGACCAAGAAGATTGGAGATCGAGAAGCGAGACGCAAGTGAGAGCTGGCAACTGAGGGCACCGCAGTAACCACTGAGGACACTTCCGCCCTGGAACGAGACTTCACCGGTAGTGACGTATGAGGAAGTGGAGTGGCGGCATGACCCGGTGTACAATCGTCATCTCCTAGTCAGTTCTCTCCCATGTAACCTGTATTTTTTGCAATTGTGAGTGCGATACTTATATTTTCTTCAATACATCTGCAATTGTTAGCAGTATTACACTATTGGGGCTCTCTCTGTTTCTTTTCTCGGGGGATCACCTCCTGAAGGGTACAAGAACACTGACCTTCATTTAGAACTCCCTGCGTGAAGATCTCTAAAGGGCTCCCATCAGAGAGAGAGAGGGATCTCTGATTTGCGTTCTAAACCTCATCTAGTTTGTGCGTTAGACCATTGATACACGATAGATAGGGCCTTTATTTAACTGGCTATACTATTATATTTTTATTTCTTTTACATATACCACGTCACGTGAGCTACCAGCGCTCCCATTTACCAGGAAAAAGAAATTCTGCAACTTTGGACCTACGAACAGTTCATTTTAAGGGTGTTGAGCAGCTTTTTCTTCATCTCTAAGCACAACCATTGGGTGAAGGTTTTTATTATCACATTATCATTCACATGAAGATTAATTATTTATTATTTAGTATTACACTATTATTGGGTGTTATATATCACCATTTATAAGCACATTCTTTCACTGTACTGTATAGAAGTGCCCGGTTCCTCTTCTTCTTTTTTCCAGACCCTGACAACCTGGTCAGGAACTACAACTCTGCCTTATCCTCCTCTCTTGATCTACTGTACATACCCCGCTTTCTCTCTGCCGTCCTCGCCCTTCTAACCCCAGACCCTGGCTAAATTCCCACACGCGCATGCTGCGTTCCTCCACTCGTTCCTCTGAACGCCTCTGGAGGAAATCTCACATTCTCGCAGACTTCCTTCACAACAAATGTATGCTCTCCTGTTTCAACTCTGCCCTCTCTCAGGCTAAACAAACCTACTTTTCTTCACTAATCAACATGCACAAGTCGAACCCATGCCAACTCTTCTCTGTCTTGGACTCTCTACTCAAACCACCCTCAGCTGCTTCTTCTTCCTCCATCTCACCTTAGAACTTTGCTGACTATTTTAAAGAAAAGGTGGAAACCATATGTCAGAACATCCCCTCGGTTTCCTCCTCCCATCCTACACCGCTTCCTAACTCTTCTCCTGCCTTCCTTGACTCTTTTTCCGCTATCTCAGTGTCACTGCTGATTTCCTGTTCTCCCTCTACCACTTGCCATCTTGACCCCATTACCTCCCATCTCCTAAAACCTATTGCTCCTAATATAATCCATATGCTCACACACATTTTTAACTCCTCCCTCTACTCTGGTACCTTTCCCTCCTACTTCAAACATGCAACAGTTATATCATTACTCAAAAACAGAAAACTTGACCCTACCTGTCTTTCTAACTATCGACCTGTCTCCCTCCTGCCTTTTGCCTCTAAACTCCTTGAACGTCTTGTTTTCTCTCGGTTGCTCCACTTTCTCAACACCTATTCTCTCCTAGACCCTCTACAATCTGGCTTCCCCACTGCTCACTCAACTGAAACAGCCCTCACTAAAATAACTAATGACATCCATGCTGCCAAAGACAGAGGTCATTACACTCTGCTCATATTACTTGACCTCTCTGGAGCATTTGACACCGTGGACCACCCTCTTCTCCTTCACATTCTCCATACTATTGGTATTCGTAACAAAGCTCTATCCTGGATCTCCTCTGACCTCTCCCATCGTACTTTCAGTGTCTCTTGCTAATACCGCCTCCCCTATCGATCTCTCTGTGGGGTACCCCAGGGCTCTGTCCTGGGACCTCTTCTCTTTTCTCTGTACACACTTTCTCTAGGTGACCTAATCACATCTCTTGGGTTTAAATATCACCTCTATGCTGAAGACACACAAATTTACTTTTCAACCCCTGACCTTACACCTGCTGTACAGATCAAAGTCTCTGAATTTCTCTCTGCGATATCATCCTGTATGGCCCTCCACCGACTTAAACTTAACATGGCAAAAACAGAGCTCCTCATAATTCCTCCCAAACCTGGCCCTACTACCTCCTTCCACATTACTGTTGGAAGTACTAGCATTCACCCAGTAGACCAAGCACGCTGCCTAGGGGTCACACTCGACTCCTTTCTCACATTCTCCTCTCACATTCAAAACGTATCTAAATGCTGTCGCTTTTTCCTCCACAATATAACAAAGATACGCCCTTTCCTCTGTTGCTCGACTGCTAAAACTCTGACTCAGCCCCTCATTCTCTCCCGTCTCGATTACTGTAACCTCCTGCTGTCCGGCCTTCCTGCCTCTCACCTGTCTCCCCTACAATCTATCCTAAACGCTGCTGCCAGAATCACTCTACTCTTTCCTCAGCGTCTCCCCTGCTGAAATCACTCTCCTGGTTTCTAAAGCTATTATTATTATTATTATATATCCCATCTGGGTCCAGGGCTTCTTTTTGAGTTTTTCCAAGTGGAGCACCTCAAATATATAATGGGTACAAAAACAGTGTAAATCCTTTACAGTTAATAATACAAATTAAAAGCAAATCTTGCATTCACAATTTTGCTGAGAAAACAAGCATTTCAATACCAGTTGCTGTCTTTTAGGGTTGCCAGGTATCCAGTATTGAACTAGACTGTCCTGTATTTGGACACTCTGTCCAGTAAAAATGTAATATAATATGAGGAGGCAAGAAATTAAACTATCCCAAGATGTAAGCACAAGATCCGTAGATGTATAACTGAAAATGTAAGAAAATATAACAGTGTAACAGGTAAAGAAGACTATCGAAGATAAAAGCTTAAAGAAGACGAAGCAGCGACTTATGATTGGGAACAAGTAAATTATTGCTCTTAAAGAAAATAATGGATCAACAATAAAAACCAGTGCACTTATCATAAAGAGAGTTGAGGGCTTCTACATGAAATTGTACAAGAACACAGATGACACAGGGCATTATCCAGCAGAGGCAGAGCAAGAATAAACCACCAATCATGCACCATGCTTCCTTCAAGAAGAAGTGGCCAAAGCAATAAAATACATGAGGAATGGGAAGGCCCCGGGGAAGATAAAATCTTGAAAGAAGCTGGGGAAAATGTAGAGGAAATCATTGCAAAACCCTTTACATGCTGCTTAGAGAACAGGAATCCAGGAAAGATGTCAAATGAAAGGCAAAAAGGACAGCACACTGCCAAAAAATAAATCGGGCTAGAGAAGCATTAAATATAAAAATACTTTATTTAAGCCACGTAGAAGGAGGCTCGCAGACCTCCAACGCGTTTCGCACAAAGTGGGGTGCTTTATCAAGGAGTGATATAACAAACCTTGGGTAGGCATATAAATAGTCCCTCTATTCAGCCACATATTTCTGTCAAGTTACCAGTATGTCCGTGTCTGTGAAGCATTATTGACAGATGTCCAATAAAGCACCTTTTTGTTAATAGAAGTTCCTGGCGCCCATCCTTGTTATATTTAAGCCGCCACGTCCAGCCTGCACTTACCTGTCAAAGACCTGAGCGACTGAGCACTGCCAGTGTATATAGTCAAGTCGATGTGACCTCCTTTAGAGTCAGGTAAGGAGGGTTACACCTGTTTGTGGAGTTACCCCCAGGCAGGAGTCCATCACCGTATTCTCAACCTTGTCTTGTAACAGCAAATACCTCATTCAGCCTGTGCTCACTCACAAGACCTGTCTGTATGTGTATCAGAGGGGGAATGTCGGTGTATTAATGTGTGTGCTGTGTACATAGGTGTTTACTGTATCTGTACGAGTGTGAGAGGTTTTAGGTGGTGGAGAGCTATAGATACAAAAGGGATAGACAGAAGACATTCTGGAGCAGAACACAAGAGGTGAGCAGATGTATAGTGAGACATTTGGATTGAGATGTAAGAGGGGAAGAAAAGAGTGTAGAGCCTTAAAAGAGAGGAGCATTTTGTAAGTAATACGGGATTCAATAAGAAGGGGATTTCAGCAGGAGAGACTCTGCAACAAATTTTGGAGGGAAGTGATTCTAGCAGCAGCATTTAGGATAGACCAGTGTTTCTAACCGGGGTTGTGCGGCACCCTGGGGTTCCGTGAGAGGATCGAAAGGGTACCTCGGAATTTCCACATTTTCCCAGAACAGGGAGGGAGCAGGGCAGTTGCTAGGGAGCTGGGCAGTTTCCTCCATCCTGATTGGCTGCATTACCCAGCAGCAGCCAATCAGGAGGTGTCAGGAGCCTGCCAAGCAGAGCAGGAAGCTGCATGGGTTGGAGTGAGATGAGGCTTGGTGTCTTTCCGTCGTGTGTGTATTTGTTCTGTCCAGTTGTGTTTGGGTGTGTGTGTTTTCTGTGACTGTCTCTGTCCTGTGTCTTTTGTCACTGACCTGTGTCTCCTGGGACTGACTATCATGTTGTAGGGGTGCCTCGAGAGGAAAAAGGTTGGGAACCACTGGGATAGATTGTAGGGGAGACAGGTGAGTGTCAGGAAGGCTGGACAGTAGAAGGTTACAGTGGTCGAGACAGAATAGAATGAGGGCCTGCGTCAGAGTTTTAGCAGTAGAGCGTCGGAGGAAAGGTTGTATCCTTGCAATGTTACGGAGGTAAAGACTACAGGTTTTAGCTACATTGTAAATGTGAGGGAGGAGTCAAATTTAATGCTTAGACTGCGTGCTTGTGATACTGCGTGTGTGATAGTGCTCCCAACAGTAATGGAGAAAGGGGCAGTAATGTATGTGCGTGCACACACATCAAGTACATCAATCCTGCACTCGTTCCAAATAGGCTTGCAATTTCTTAGTGACATTTTACATTTTGACAGTCCGATAACAAAGGATTCATTTAGTTGCATATTTTGATCAAGAAATGATTCACTAATCTCAGTGATATATGTGAAAGTGCCTGGAGTGTTAAATGAATGCAGTTAAAAAGGTCCCCTTAGTATTATAAAGGAAAACTGTGAGTGCTCAAGTGTTCTTTCACTTAGTGAAAAAATAGAAAATGGTTTCACAATCTTACCATAAGTTCTGTTTCCTGAATAATATTCATTGGTAGTGTGCACCACTAAGTAAAGTCACACCGTCTACCTGGGATAGAACAAATTAAAGACTTACACCTGTAGGAGGCCATACATATATCCACTCCTCACAGGTAGTCTTGTATTTCATAGCAGATACATATACCACATATATATTAATACATCCTTATGTCTTTGGGTCGGGCGCTTGGTGCGCACTGCCATGGAATATTACTCAGGAAAAGAAAATTAAAAAAGATTGTGAATCAATTTTCTATTTTCCTGAGCATCTCCATAGCAGTGGGCACCAATGGGCAATGCCCAAGCAGTATCATCTGTAGTGGGTAAGAAATATATTGTACAATCAATAGATAATGCATACATTTTAATTTAATTTTTAATGCACAACAGCTTGCAGTACTTTACGGCCAAAGCATGCATCTTCTGAGACCTTCCTGCCTCTCACCTGTCTCTCCTACAATCTATCTTTAACGCATGCCAGAATCACTCTACTCTTTCCTAAATCTGTCTCAGTGTCTCCGCTGCTGAAATCCCTCTCCTGACTTCCTATCAAATCCCGTATCACACACTCAATTCTCCTCCTCACTTTTAAAGCTTTACACTCTTCTGCTCCACCTTACATCTCAGCTCTAATTTCTCGGTATGCACCATCCCGACTTGCGTTCTGCTCAAGGATATCTTCTCTCTACACCCTTTGTATCTAATGCCCTCTCCCGTCTTAAACCTTTCTCACTGACTGCCCCACACCTCTGGAATGCCCTTCCCCTCAATACACACTAGCACCCTCTCTATCCACCTTTAAGAACCACCTTAAGACACCCTTGCTTAAAGAAGCATATGAGGGGAGACTTCCGGTGACGTCACCGTGGATGGCTGACTAGGGTAAGAGCTCCCAACACCCTCCTATGAAATCGATCAGAAAGAGTAAGTATCTCCTAAAACAAATACCCAGGAAAGCTGCCAACCTCCCCCCTGAACCCAAAGGAATGGATGGGAAACTCAAAAGAGCCCAGAACCCGGTAACGAGGTTCTTCCCGCCCACGCAGAGACAGCCGGAGCCGTCCTCCGACAACAAAGATGGCGGCGAGGAGCAGGAGCACGCCAGGGGAAAGCGCACCCCACGACCTCTCCGACCCCGAGAGACAAGGGCTCAATAAAGATTACTTTGAGTCCCTCTTTATTAAAATGAGGAAAGGGTTCCAGGGGTTCTTAGCGACGGCCCTGGATGGCATAAGATCCGACTTAAATTGCCTGGCCAAAAGAACGGACGAACTAGAGGCCAAAATGGACGCGGCCCTCACCGCTTAATCCAACACAGAGGACGATATGGCCAGGCTGAGCCACACGGTGAATGAATTAAAAGACGCCCTAGAGGATCAAGAAAACAGGGAGCCTGCGCTTCAGAAACATTCCTGAAACTGTGACACCTGATAACCTTCAAACCTACCTCAGAAAAGTCTTTCTCCAGCTGGTCCCAGATCTCTCTGAACATGATCTACAAATAGACCATGCCCACCGGGCCCTGGTTCCCAAGTCTTCTCACCCCAATCACCACAGAGATCGTGAAACTACACGTATACTCCGCGAAGGAAAAGATTATGGCCGCTAGCAGAGGTGTGAGAGACCTCCGCATTGAAGATAATGCCATCCAAATTATTTTCAGCGACCTCTCCAGGGTCATCGTCGGCAGGCGCCGAGAAATGAAGCCCCTCACAATTATTCTTAGAGCCTGAGGAGTGAAGTATAGATGGGGCTTCCCCTTCAAACTGGTGGTCCTACGAAATGGCCGTTACTTCACAATATCTGACCCAGAAGACTCCCAAGATTTCCTAAAAGCCCTCGGACTAAACTCCCAACAAGATGGCGACCGGGCCCCGCGAGCCCAGACAAGACCAGATCACTCAGAGACCCCCCGGACATCGGAGCGCCTCACAAATCAGAAGCTCCACTA
Organism: Ascaphus truei; assembly: GCF_040206685.1. Classification (NCBI taxonomy): domain Eukaryota; kingdom Metazoa; phylum Chordata; class Amphibia; order Anura; family Ascaphidae; genus Ascaphus; species Ascaphus truei. The sequence continues at coordinate 191,175,368 of NC_134487.1, read as the reverse complement.
GTAGCCCTGAATCCCGCTCACACAAAGTGAAGGAGACGAAACAACTACCCACTCGAGAAGCCCCCCATCTTCCCAGGCGATTCCTTACCTCAGTTATCTGACGAACCTCCAGCATACACCCTTCACCTGCCCCACAAACCCTGAGCAAGTAGCGAACCAAACTATTGGCTCCCACTCCCCCCCCCCTTTCCTATGGCCCCACACCTCCCCCCTTACTGCCCACCCCCCGTACCCCACCCGCACCCATGAACGAACCAGCCCGCTAAGTAAGCTGCAAAAGAAGCCCCCCACAAGACGCCCTGACTCGCAACACTTCCCCCCCTCTCCCGGGGTTCTTACCTCGCTCCTCGAGCTTTCCGCTGTTTCTTCTGCTCCGATGTAAGTGCCCGGACACAGCACTGAGCATTGTTGGCGGGACCTCTACGCACCTTCAAAAACAGAGCCCATAGATCAAGATTGCCCCCCCACGGGAGAACCCCCCCATCCCTTTCTCTTCACACTTCCCCCCACGTTTCCCCCCTCCCAACCCACTACTTACCTTGCCTTCCACTCCCACTCTACTAAGGATCCCCCAGCTGCCTTCACTTACTCCAACCCAGCCCCCCGCCCCTCACCTACCCCCTCTCCCCATGGCTTCACCATCCCCCACCAAAGGTACCATTCACCTGAGACCAGCCCCAGCCTTGGACCATCCTTGAACTGCTCCTTCTCGTGATGCTCCGATCAACGCCCGAGCCTGCCTGCTGCGGAGATTGAGGAACCTACGGTGGTCCACCAAGTGCTCCGTAACGAACCACAGCCCGGACCCTCACAGGAACAACCACACCCCGTGCGGATGATGGAGGGGGGGAATCCAGGACTGAGAACCAACCGAGATCCGGCGACCCCCCTCCTACCCCCCCATGGAGCACGCTTCTCTCTGGAGACCCCCCATGCTATCCAGGACTCTCCACATATGTCTCCACTAAGAAAGAACACTATGCGCAGGTCGTATATAAACAGTCCCCTCACTTCTACCCCCTTTTTAGCATAAGCGTTGTGATACTATCCTCTCCTTGCCCCCCACCACAGATCCCTTCCTACCCAGGTCCCCCCCCCTTTTTTCCCACCTCCCACCCCTCTCCCTCCCCCACCCCATCTCCCCCCACTTCCCTCCCCCCTCACCCCATCTCCCTCTCCCCCCACCACATTTCCCCCTCCCCCACTTCCCTTCCCCCCCCATCCTCCACACATCTCCCACCCCCCTCCCTCCCCCTACCATGTCACTGTATACTAGGTTTGAGACTTCTCTGCAGATAAAATGAATGTGCTCCTTGTACAATCCTTATGTGTGCTCAAATTGTTCACAGTTCTCCCCCTCCATATATATATATCCCCCCCTTTTTTAGTTGCCTATAAACTGTGTCATCGTAACTCTGCTAGATATGTTTAAAATGACTAAATAACTGTATTTCGCTGATATATATTTGCTGTCCCACCTTCCCTCCACCCCCTCCTCTCCCACCCCCTCCCCCCCGCGGTCATTCCTTCCCCCCCTTCCCTAGCCCCCACCCTCCCCGACCCCTTCCCCTCCCGCCCTCCATGATACTATGTATAAAGTATGAAGCTTCTCCACAACAGAGTGAATGTACCACCATTACAAGGTTCATGTATGATCAAACCCCTCAGGAATGTCTCCCCCCCTCAGTTGCACCCTCCTTCCCCTACGCTACCCTTAAACTGTATCTTCTAGGACCCTGCAAGAATCTGTAAAATGATATCACAACCATCTTAAGCCGTTAACCTGGTTGTCTCACCCTTCTTCCCCCTCCCTCTCCCCTCTCCCTATCCCCACCCCATTTCCTCCCCCCCCTCCCCACCCCCCCATCTCCCATCCCCTCCAGCATCCCCTTCCCCCCCCCCATCCCTCACCGCCTTCTCCAGATCCCTGTCAGATCGATTATAAGAATATATGTACAATGTTTTGATATCTGTTGAGAACATGAGGTACCCAATATTCTCCAATTTCTCTCTCTTTTAAAGCTTCCCCAACCCCAACCGTGTTTTCCCCCCTCCCCCCTCAACCTTCCATTCCTCTCCACCATTCCCCATTACAAGGTTCAAAAACAACAGTCTTATGGTTATTGGTCTATTGTTATGTCTATATGCTAGCCAACTTGCTCCCCTACCGCTGCTCCACGCAATCCCCCCCTAGGTACTAAGCAAGGAGGGTGTCTGGCCTCGGTTCCCTGTCTTGCACCATGTTTGGTGTCCCAGGAAGCTCTTCAGGAATTTTTGATCCCCTTTCCTTTTTCACCACGGTGACCAAGGAATTTTCTTATGGGCTCCCTGAAAGCCCACAATTTCTTTCCTCCTCGAGACCCAGACGGGAGATTCCTGATCTTACAGGGCACCCTCTCAGGATCCCCTATCTCTCTTATCAATATATACTGCCCCCAACGAGAATCAAGTCCCATTCCTCCAAAAGCTACTAGAATCCCTAGACCAGGCTTCTCTAACCTCACTAGTCTTAGCAGGCGATTTCAATATGGTCCTCTCCCCAGACCAAGACAAATCCACCATATTGACTACCCCCCACACTGCACAAACCCAAAAAAAGGCTAAAAGGTTTCGAGAAATTTTACAAAATGTCTCCCTAGTAGATATATGGAGGGCCCAGCACCTGGGCCAGAGGGACTACACGTTCTTTTCAGCTCCTCATCCGTCTTACTCGCGGATCGACTACTTTCTAGGCACCAATAATGTTCTCCAGGCATCGTCGCAGACTAATATAGGCCCAATCACATGGTCTGACCATGCCCCTGTCGAATTAACCCTCTCTCTACCCTTCGTAAAAAGCAGCACATATAAATGGAAGCTCAATGACTCGCTTCTCAATGACCCAAAAATAGTTCAGACAATTAGACAAAAATTATCTTCATTCTTCGAAATAAATAGAGGATCAGTTTCGTCGTCAGCAATCTTATGGGAGGCACATAAAGCCTCAATAAGAGGGGATCTTATCTCTTTGGCCTCATATAAGAAAAAATTGAAACTCAAAACAAAAAGACCTAACAGATAAGATCCTTAGTCTGGACTTAGTCTGCAACAGCACAAACAGTCCCCCTCCAAAAGACTGTACAAAATGCTTAACAAAACAAGATCCGAACTAAAACAAACACAGCTTGAAGAGGTAGAGAGGACGTTGAAATGGACCAACCAAAAGTTCTACGACAGGGGCAACAAAGCAGATAGACTCCTGGCTGCAAAATTAAGAGGCATGAAAGCTAAATCCCAAATCACCAAGATACGCACCAAAAAAGGCCAGATCACCTTTGTAGAAAAAGAAATTGCCCAGGAATTCGCCAAATTTTACGAAGAATTATACAACCTCCACCCTCCAACCCAACAACAAGATAGCGCCAAAATAGCCTCACAATACCTATCAAATTGCAATCTGACCTCGCTTACGGAGGAGGAACTAGAAAAATTAAATCAAGGAAGAATTATGCCAAGCCATAAACGCCCTCAAATTAGCTAAGACCCCAGGGCCAGATGGCTTCTCCAATGTATATTACAAGATGTTCGTGTCGACTCTCTCCCCCTACGTCCTAGATACATTCCACTCCTTTCTGGAGGGTGAACTGATCCCAGGCACAATCTCAGCTGCCAACCTAGCCATAATCCACAAGGAAGGAAGGGACCCGCTACAATGCTGTAGCTATAGACCGATCTTCCTACTTAATACAGACCTCAAACTCTTCAGCAAGATCTTAGCAACCAGACTAAACCCGATTCTCCCCAGACTCATTCATATTGATCAAGTGGGTTTTGTGTCAGGAAGACATGCCTCTGACAACACCCGCAAAATTGTTGATATTATTGACCATGTGCATCTCAATAAACTCCAAGCCATGATACTAAGCCTCAACGCCGAGAAGGCATTTGACCGCATCAAATGGTAACCGCAACCAAACCTTGCTTAAATTCAGTTTCACAGGCCCCTTCCTAGAGGGAGTCCGTGCCCTCTATCAAAACCCCACAGCATTTCTTAAACTCCCAGGCGGACAACTAAACCCAATCCCAATAAAAAACAGAACTAGGCAAGGCTGCCCCCTGTCCCCACTATTGTTCGCTATCACAATTGAACCACTTGCGGCCCAAATCAGAGCCAAACCAAGTATAAAAGGTATCCCGATCGCAGACATGGAATATAAAATCTCCCTCTTTGTGGACGACGTAATCCTAACCCTCGCTGAACCACACATATCTCTCCCTAACCTCCAAAAATTACTAGATCAATTTAGCCAGGTATCTGACTACAAGGTCAATATGGATAAGTCGGAAGCACTAAACCTCTCCCTCCCAGAACATACCTGGAAACTCCTGCAATCTAATTATAACTATAAATGGAACTCCTCCCACATAAAATACTTAGGAGTAAAGATCACCAACACCTACAAGTCCCTTTACCAAACTAACTATCCCCCCCTATTTAACCAAATTAAAAAAGACTTAGACTCATGGAACAACCACCAAATCTCCTGGATTGGCAGAATTGTTCCTGTAAAATGAACATCCTCCCCCGCCTACTATATTTTTTCTAAACCCTCCCAGTAACAATACCACTTTCAGAATTGAAAAACATACAGTCCCACATATTCCAATTTATTTGGAAACAGCGTAAACCCAGGGTCCCGAGGTCGGTTATGTTATCCTCAAAGACGAGGGGGGGCTTAGGCGCTCCTGACGTGATCAGATATTATCAAGCAGCCCAACTGCGCCAAGCGGTGGTCTGGAATAAGCCCACGACTTCTAATTGCTGGTTGGCAATAGAATCCTATCAAGCAGCCCCCTTCACCCTCCCAGTAATCCTATGGTCCCAAACAAACAAAGAAAAACGAACCCAGAAATTTGAACTTGGGGCAATGAGATGCACATGGTCTATCTGGCTTAAAAATAAAGGGAAGTATGGCCTATCATCATCCCCCTCTCAACTCACCCCGATCTTCAGAAACCCAGAATTCCCGCCTGGGTGCTCCCGTAACTAATTCGGTCAATTCCAGGACCTAAATATTAGAATGATTGCAGATCTGCTGAAGAAAGAGGAAATTCTGTCCTTCCAAGAGCTTCAAGATAAGTATCACTCACACGACCTCCACCTGTTTACATTTTTACAAATCAGACATTTCGTGCAAACTCTCTCCCAAAACTCTAAATTTCCTGCCCTGACCAAATTTGAATCCCTCTGCCTCAAAGGCGAATACCAGAAATGATTAATTTCCGAGATTTACAGGGGGATTGAGTCGACACTCCCCCCCCCCCCATTCCTATATGCAAAAATGGGCTGCAGATCTTAACCTTCAGATAGACATGGAGGACTGGGAGGATGTCTGGGAATCAGCTACCAAAACATCAATTTGTACCATAACAACAGAAAACATCTATAAAATCCTATTCCAATGGTACCTGACCCCGAGCAGACTGAGCCAGATCTTCCTCGGTACACCAGATTTGTGCTGGAGGGGATGTGGTCAAAGAGGAGACATGGCCCACATTTGGTGGTCATGTCCAGAAATCCAGAAGTTCTGGACTAGAGTTCAGAAACTTCTCCAAGAAACCCTTGGACTGGAAGTCCCGTTGGACCCTCTGACGTATGTGCTAGGAAAACCTTTAGAAGACCTCCCTTCCCCGGAATCCAGGCTGACCTCCTCTATCTTGACAGCCGCCAGGTGTTCAATCGCAGCGGCTTGGAAACAAGTAAAAGCACCCTCCAAAAGCACAGTTATTAATCGAATAAATACGCTAATGAGCATGGAAAGGCTCACAGCTATGTTGAAGCAGAAGATGCCCCAATTTTACAATACATGGGAACCATGGCCAAGCTCCGGAGCTCCACCGCTCCTTCAGATCCTGGCTCTAGCTTGAACCCCATCCGGATAGACGAGAACGGAGACGACTGACCCATCACCCCCCACTACTAGCCCCCCCCATCATCCCCCGCACCCATCTTTCTGTGTCTTCCCCATCTCCACCCCCTCCCTTGTCTCACCTTTAACCCAACCTTTAAAAACATTAAGAAAAAGGTTTATTGGAGTTGACTTGTACAATCCGCAGTCATGTGCCTATGACTCCACTGCTTATTTTACAATGCTCTTGTTTTCTGTATCCCGATTGCAAGTCCCCAATAAAGGAAAAAGATTGTTAAAAAAAAAAGAAGCATATGAGTAGCACTGTGGCTAATACTATACACAATACATAAACCTTGGCCCCCTGCAGACGCACTTACTAGAATGCCCTCCTACTGTCTCTGTACGTTCTCCCTACAAATTAGATTGTAAGCTCCTCGGAACAGGGACTCCTCTTCCACAATGTTACTTTTATGTCTGATGCACTTATTCCCATGATGTGTTATTTGTAGATATTTCTTATTTATATGATTGTCAAGTGTATTACTACTGTGAAGCGCTATGTACATTAATGGCGCTATATAAATAAAGACATATATACATACATAGACGAAGTAGCCATGGATCTGGTGGAATGTGGTTTTAGTGCTTCTGGAGGCTGCCTGCCTTGCACAATGTAAGACTTTCTGATGACTGCCGTAGTCCATCGACGAGACTAGCCTTAGAAGCCACTTGTCCCACTTGTCCTTTTCTTTTCCCTATGTGAAGAACAAACAGACTGTCCGACTTTATGAACGGCTTTGTTCTATCCAGATATATCTTTAGACATCTGACAACATCCAATGAATGTAAAAGTTGCTCTTTAACATTCTCTGGATTCGGATAAAATGAAAGAAGGATAATTTCCTGGTTGAAATGAAAAAATGATATCACTTTTGGCAAAAGCTGAAGTACTGGCCTGAGTACTACTTTATCTTGATGGATAAGAATAACAATGGTTCCTTTCTTGATAGAGGTTGTAGTTCACTTATTCTACGATCTGATGTAGCTGCTACCAACAAAATAATTTTCCACGTTAAGTTTGTGGGACTTGCTTCAGATGCTCACACGGTGTCTTTGTGAGCGCCTGTAGAACTAGAGGCAAATCCCACGGAGGTAGTGGCACTCTAATTTGAGCTTTTCTTCATCGAATTGCATGGAAAAATGTGATATTAAATCCAGTGTGGCCAACTGTTTGCCCAGTAACGCTGACACTTGAACTTTGAAGGAACTGGCGCTAAGACCTAGGTCAAGTCCCTTCTGGAAGAATTCCAATATTGATGGAATTGATGGAATTAAGTCGTCAATATGTTTGATACTGCACCACTGATAAAAATGCTGCCATATTCTATGGTAGGTTTTGGTGGTAGAAGCCTATCTTGCCTGCATTAAGGTTTTTACGACTTTGTTTTGATAGGCCCTTCTTGTGTAACAATCGCCACTCAACCTCCATGCCGTTAAAGACCGGATCTGTGGTTTGGGATGATACAGTAAATCAGTCTCTGTGATAGGAGATGAGGAGATACCGGTAATTACCATTGTTGGTCTTTTTACATACTTACAAGCAAGGGAAACCATGCCTTGCGTGGCCAAAACAGAATGTTCGCCACTTTCTCTGCTCTGTATTTCCTTATCTTCCAAACTACAACTGGTATTAGGAGTACTGGGGGGAAGATGTATTCTAGCTGGAATTTCCAATCTAACGAGATAGTGTCTGTCACGGGAGACCAGGTTCTACAACACCTTTTTATAACCGGGATCATTTGATTGAGCAAAACAAGATGGTAAAATAAATGGTAATTTACACACAAAGTTATACAATTCAAGGTTAACACACTTACTGGGAATGGGGCTAACGAATAAATCCATTTCCGGAACGAAATTCCTTAAGATCACCTTTTCAGAGCACTTTCCAATGACCGGTAGTTACTCACAAAAGTCCTGGAAATGTTTTGGGCATGCAATGCCTGCTGCGACCGCTGCATTGTAAAAAGCTGGACTTAGAAACTTTTCTGCTTTTAAAATCCTTGAAGCTGGCTCGCGTCTATTCAGTTCTGAGCATCTTTGAATTCGCGCTGTTGTTCTGCGCTTGGAATCTGCGCTCCCCAATGGCTGCAGGCCCTCTTAAGGGGAATTTTACTGCCAGCCAATCACCGATTTGCCAGTATTGTAAAGCAGGGCAGACACCTTTTCTCAGGTAGCAAGGGGGCATAGGTTAACCTGGCCCCTCTGCCTCTTTGCATACTGTGCCCACCCGCTGCTCAGGCTCCACAGAGTCTGGATTTTGGGCAAATGATCATCGGGCCGCCTTGTGTTAGGCCAGGATGTGGGTATTCAAGGATAACTGCAGTGCCCCTCCTGTTCTAACACATTGGCATCCCTGAGCCTTTCAAGTAAGGACTCTGGACAGACACAGAGGCACCAAGCTTGGTCGCCAGCTGGGTTTTCCGGAAGCCATGGCTTAGAAAGCCCTCAGTTCATATACAGGTTATCAATATATATATATACACATTAAATTATACCGATTTAATAAAATATATTGTGTCCTGTTTTCTGTGTGCTAAAAGTTATGAGTCCCTATTCTGGTGTCAGGAATGGAGTGAGTGTATATATTCCCTACAATCACGAGCCTCATTCCTGGCACACTTGAGAAAATTACTTTTAAAACTTTTAGACACTTTAAAACCTGCTCAGTTTTATAACCTAGCTGGAGCAGCCCCTGAACCCCTAAACTAGGTTCAGGATACCTGGGCATGTATGTGGGTACTTCTGCTATACTGGGGAGCCCCTCCTATACTAAGGACTCTGTATACCTGCAGATATCTTTTAACCCCTTCATACCTATTTACCTTGTCTGGAAGATGCTGCAGCAGGGACTCTGACTGAGTCGTAAGAACGTTTCCAGGGTCCGAGGTTGGCAGAGTAATGCGCTTAGCTGTATCCGAAGATATCACTCAATCTCCAGATACAACTGTTGGGGTATCCCCTAACTCCGGAACCCCGCTACATAGACACATTCTGCAAAGACTTTCTCCGCCAGATCCACCCTGAAACTTACAGCCTAGAAATATCCCGATCCCAGCATCCCAGTAAAGGCAAAAATCACATAATTCTTCAATGTCGCAAACTCAGTATACAGTTGCAGTAATACATTTTCGACATCTGGGTCCCAGAGCTGACACTCTAGGAACCTAGCACACGGGTCAGGGTTAACCAAGTGGACTTGACCTTTATTATAAGCCTGGTTAACCCCTTCACAGTCACAGTATCTATGTAGGAAGCATCTGGGTGGAGGAGCCCTTGAACAGAAGGTTACCAACCATGCATTTTCAGCTACAGCCATCAGATCTATCTGTGGTACTCCCCATTTCTTTACTTAATATGGCCTTATGATGTCATCTGCTAGACACCATTCTCCTGGTGAGACTGTTCGTCGACTTAGAAAGTCTGCCCTTGTATTAAAACTTCATGGAATATATATTGCTGTACGGCAATGTAGATGTTTTTCCACCCATTTGAAGATAGGACAAATTTCTTCTAGTAACGAGGAGCTACTTGTTCCTCCTTATTGTTTTAAGTAAGTGACATTAGTGATATTGTCTGACCTGATCTTTAAGCTTCTGCCTTCTATTTCGTGCAAAAAGAACAGCATTGCTTGCATTACTGCTCTTATCTATAAGATGCTTGTTGGAACGTCTTTCTTTATGATTGGCTATTTTCCCTGTGATGAGTGAGGACTGAGTTGAGCCCCCCAACCTGAAACACTTGCATTGGTGGTCAGCACAATTCAATCTTGGTCTAACAGTTTGTCCATGTCATACATTTTTTTCCTGCTCCCACCATATCAGTGAATTTTTTACTCGACTTGAGTCGGATTCTTTGACGCAGATCTCTTCTTACTTTGTCCCACTGACAAAGGAAATTGGATTGGAATACACGCATGTGCCATCTGGCCACCTGACTACTCTTATAATGGAGGATTGGATACCGATTATCTTCATACAGTCTATAGCTTCTATGTGGTCGCTGTTCCTGATGAATTTGATATATTTTATGAGACTTTGGGCCTCATGCAGTAAGCGCCAATAAGCCGTTTATCGCCATTTTTTCGCCAAATTTGCCCTCCCGATTCAGTAAGCGCCGATAAGTGGGAAAAATCGGCAATTTTTGTTGCCGATAAAAACTTATCGGCAGCCGGCTGCCGATAAGCCACTTATCGGCACTTTTTTAACTCGGCTGAATTCAAGTAGTCCCGATCAGCTTTTCGCTGCTGATCGGCACTCCAGAATGGAGAGTTTTTCGGCAATCCAGCCCGCCAACTAAAGTTGGCAAGTTGGTGGAGGAGAAGCATCGGCAAGGGCGACACTTAGAAAAAATCAGGCCTTTTTCCTGTCTGTGATTGATGCCGGGGGTCTCCGGAGCTGATACCCGCACCGGAGCCCCCCGGCATGCATCCGAGGCAGGAAAAATGCATGTACAGCCCACTTTATTACCTTAGCGGCTAACCGCTAAGGCAATGAAGGGGTTAACCCACCGTGCCAGCTTTATTGTGGGTAGCGGGTGTGGGTGAAGGGGGTATTAGCCACAACGGTGGTTGTTTAGGGCTTGCGGGTGGGTAGCGGGAGGCCTTAACCCCTTCACGACCGTAGCAGTTAATACCGCTACGGTCATGAAGGGGTTAAGGCCTCCCGCTACCCACCCGCAAGCCCTAAACAACCACCGTTGTGGCTAATACCCCCTTCACCCACACCCGCTACCCACAATAAAAAATAATCACACACAGCAGCCCCACACTAAATAAATAATTAAATATATCTAAATAAATAAATGAATATAAATAAATAATAATATATATATATATATATATATATATATATATATATATATATATATATAACCCCTATAACCCCTAACATACACACATATATGCACATCAATGATACTATAGGCCGGCAGGGTCCTTCGGGTGTTACCCGCAGGCCTGCAGTACCAATTATGTGCCCCCCCCAAATTAATGTCAAAACACATACATACTTATAAAGAAATAACCCCCCCCCCCTTAACACAAACAGTATAGTAATGGCCACAATTACTATTATCCACAAATGGATAATAGTGAATGTGCCCATTTTAAATACATAAACACCAATCAAGACATTAAATACATATAGTACTCACCCATGTCCGGCTGCCACGATTAAGGCCATCCTCATCTTCATCCTGCCCATGCCCCCTTCGCTGCTACAAAACAGACACAAGAATGAAAACATCCAATGTAATGTCCCTTAACCCCTTAATCACCATAGCGGTTATTAACCGCTACAGTCATTAAAGGGTTAACCCACCCTCACCCACCACTCAGGACGCCTACATACCCTCCCACACTAACCCCCCACCCCGTGAGGCCTAACCACCCTCACCCACTACCCACAAGGGAGGCCTACCCACATACCTTTGGGGCCAATACACCCCCCCCACCCCCAGTCCCCACAATAAAAACAATACACAGCCCCACAATAAGCATCATTCTATTTATTAAATACATAACCCACCCCCTGTGACCCCCCATAAATACATGATTTATCCTTTTACATACAGGGTTCATACCCCAGCCCCACGCGAGTCCCCGGCGGGCTGGCGGGCACCTGACAGACCTACAGGGTACCAGCAGCTTGTTTCAAACAGGTTCTGGAGGCCTGTTGATGGGTCCCGCCAAGCGCCATGGCCCCCAGGTGGTCTCCTTGGGTCACCGTGGGCCACAATTGGGTCCCCACGGTAGGCCCACGGATGTCTGGGAGCCCCGGGTCAGACCCACAGGTGTCTGCGGGGCCTCGGGTGGTTCCTACGGGGGTCTGGGGAACTCACGAGTGCTCTCTACGGGTCCGCGGTGCCCCCACAGATGTGAGGCCACCGCTTCATCCGCGCAGGTGTCACCCGTGGAACCACCAGCCTGATACCCGTGAGATACCCGAGGAGACCGCAGGTGGTCTCCACAGGTCTCACGCAGAACCAAGAAACCAACCCTAAATGTAAACAAAATAAACCTGGCCTATACATTCAACACATACATTCCCCCCCCCCCCCCCCCCAAACACCTACAGTACAATAATGTGCTAAATAACTATTATCCAGATAGGGATAATAGATTATTTGCCCATTATTAAACACATTAACTAGCATATTCAAATAAATAAAGTACTGTACTACTGAAATCATCAATCAGAAGCCCCCGTCGCCAGCAACATCCTTGTCTTTCGTTGCCCACAAAATACATAGCCAATACAAAGCCAATCCATTGCAATTACATTCAGATATCAATTAATCCCTTAAACACCTTATCGGATAATAACCGCAAAGGTAATTAAGGGGTTAAGCCACACTGGCCCGATACCAACCCTTCACCCATTCATTTGTACAGTGGCTTCATCATGCAACTATATATATATATATACAGAGAGAGAGAGAGAGATATATATACACACACATGATGAACCAATATACAAATAAATGTAGAAGGGTTATCAAAAACATGCTGTACTACAAATAACACTTCTCCATACAGACACACTACAATAAAATCAATTTCCTTTAATAATCCAATCTGATTTTCCAATCAAAATCCTCAAATGCCAATCAAAAACCTCAAATGACAATCAAAACATTGCATTTACATTGTATATATGATGCATACTGTACAATCTATGCACCATATACATTCTGCAAATGAATGTTAACAATAACATATTCAAAACAAAATACCAATACCTTCAAACAAGTATACTATTTAAATCAATCCAGTAAACATAAATCAATTAGCATTCATTAATTACATCCCTAAACAATTTACATTCCATCACTAACAATTAAACAATTAACTAATTCAAGCGTTGAACAGAACAATTTATCCTGTGAACAAATATAAGTACCAACAAGAATACAATATACAAAAGCAAGCCTCACCCTGACCTAAAGTACACCATACAATAGCAACAATTACATCTATCTAATTTTAAAATACATTATACACACATTTATGCATAGCAGCATAGCCAAATTAATTTAAAACACAGCAAATCAAGCTTTTAAAACAACATCATTTCTTACCCTGTATGTATATATCGATCTAGATCTGGGGGGCACAAGATTACGTAGGGGGGGCACGGGCTGCGTGCGGGGAAACCTGGGGGTGGGCAGAGCTGTGCACGGGTGGCCAGAAGCTCCGTGCAGAGGCTGCTTCTACGTGTCTGTGTCTTGCAGAGGGGGCGGGGCTTCTCTCTGCACACAGGCAGTCCCTCCTTCTCTTCCTGTCTGCTTCCCGCACCAGTTTTCAGCAGCATGGGGGGTTGGGGGATCGGAGCATGTCGCCCCCCCAGGAGAAAGTGTTTGTGTATTGAGTTTGTGTGTGTGTGTGTGTGGGGGGATTGAGTTTGTGTGTAGGGGGGGATTGAGTTTGTGTGTGTGTGGGGGTATTGTGTGTGTGCGTGGGGATTGAGTTTGTGTGTGTGTGTGGGGGGGGGGTATTGTGTGTGTGGGGGGGTTGAGTGTGTGTGGGGGGGGGATTGTGTGTGTGTGGGGGGATTGAGTGTATGTGTGTGGGGGGGGGATTGTGTGTGTGGGGGGGATTGAGTGTGTGTGGGTGGGGGGGAATTGTGTGTGGGGGGGGATTGAGTGTGTGTGGGGGGGGGTTGTGTGTGTGTGGGGATTGAGTTTGTGTGTGGGGGGGGTTGTGTGGGGGGGATTGAGTGTGTGTGTGGGGGGGGGTTGTGTGTGTGTGGGGGGGGATTGAGTGTGTGGGGATTGAGTGTGTGTGTGTGTGTGTGGGGATTGTGTGTGTGTGTGGGGGGGATTGAGTGTGTGTGTATGTGGGGGGGGATTGAGTGTGTGTGGGGGGGGCTTGAGTGTGTGAGTGTGGTGATTGATTGAGTGTATGTGGTGAGTGTGTGTGTGTGTGGTGATTGATTGGGTGTATGTGGCGAGTGTGTGTATGTGGTGATTGATTGAGAGAGTGTGTGTTGTAATGCAGTGGTGCGCAAACTGGGGGGGCAATGAGGCGCAAGATTATTTAGGGGGGCGCAGGCGGCGTGTGACGAAAACTGGGTGCGCGGGCCGGCAGATGCTGTGCGCGAGGGGCGGCCAAGAAGATGTGCATGGGCGGGCAGCCGAAGATGTGTGCGGGTGGCTGAACAAGATAGTGCAGGTAGCGGCAACGTGATGGTGTGTGAGCGCACGCGCAGGGGCTTCGGAGGTACGGGGAGGAGCACGCCCGAGCACGGTGAAGTCAAACGCCCCTCCCGGTGTCTGCCCTGCAATAGCGCTGTGTTCCTGCTCTCCTCCGCTGGCAACCTGCTTTGCTGCGATCCTCTGCAAGTGAAAGGGTAGGCTGCACCTATATCAATCATACTATGAATGTACAGGCAGTCCTCGGTTATCCGACACAATGCGTTACTCAAAATGGCGTTGTAAAGCGAAACGTTGTAAAGTGAAACACGTTTTCCCATAGGAACACTGTTTAAATGAAAGGTTCCGTTCCTGAAGTCATTTTTAACACTAAAATACACCAAATATTTTATGCAGGCAATAAGATATGCAGCACACACAAATTATAGTGTATATACTGTATTATATATATAATATAACATAATAAATAATATACACTGCCGACACGTTTAATCCGAGCAGGGCTAGTTCCGCAAGCCGGGGGATGCCCCGGCTTGCTAGCCCCACTCCCTCGGCGTGCCGCGCGTCACCGATGCGCGGTCACGCGTCATCGGGTGTCAGCGCCCCATGCACGCGCGTCCAGGGCTCCCCGAGGGAGCACTGGTGTCCCGCGATCGCGGGACGGCGGCAGGGGGTTCCGGGGGACCCGGCGGACCCGGCAGCGGTAGGGAGAGCGCCCCGATCGGAGGGCGCTCTTCCGCTGCTTCGGCGCGCGCCCGGCACCCTCCGGCGCGCGCCAGGTTACTGCTGCGGCAGAGAACGGGCAAATGCTCGAATAAACTCTGCCGCAGCAGTATTATATAGTATAATATCATATATATACGCCCTTACGACGCTTTGCAACGTTGTTTATGTGAATGTGTATATATATACACACATACACAACGTTGCAAAGCGTCGTAAGAGCGTTGGATAAGCCGTTTTGGCGTTGTAAAAATGAATATAGGTATGCATTGCACAGCGTTGGATAAGCCATTCGTTGTAAAGCGAAGCGTTGTAAAACGAGGACTGCCTGTACAGAAATAATGTAAACAAACTGTGAAAACACAACATTGAAAACGGGAAAAAATAAATAATACTGTAGGTACGAGTTTGGATGACAATGGGGATAGCAAGACAAAAAGCATGGAGGGGAAGGAAGAAAAAAAAGGGGGGGGAGAGGGAAGGGAGGTAGCAAAGAGGTGGATGAATGCCCCCCCAAAGGATTGCCTTTGTGCACGTACGCTCTCCCAAGCTTGGCGCTTGGGGAGACAAACAAAATTGACTTTGATGTGCGCTCAGCAGCAGTCAATACACACACACAGCCACACACAAACACACACAAATAGCCCTGATCCACGCTTGCAAAATTATGCAGGACACTCTGTGCTCATGCTTGGAGAGTTGGTGATGTCACCGCTCTCAGCGGCAGCGTGGACGCAGCCTAATTTTGCAAGCGCGAGCTGTTGAAATATGTAAGTATTTAAACATATTTGGATTTATATTGTATACCGTTTAATAAAGGTTTTTTTTTTTTTTTCATGTGATTTTGATTACATCAGGCAGGGGGGGCCCGAGAAATTTTATGGATGAAAAGGGGGGCTCGGCATAAAAATTTTGCTCACCCCTGTCCTGGAGCATGATGGGATATGTAGTCCCGTGCGGAGCCTGTTCTAAGATGGCCGCCGCTCGCGGCCGTACTGCACATGCGTAAAGATAGCAATGCGCATGTGCAAACAAAATGGCGCCGCCCTGCATACTCGGGCAGCCGCGGAGCTCCGGCGATCCGCCGCCCGCCTGTAACCCTACCGTCACGCCGCCCGCCGGGTTTGCCCACAGCCCTGACGGCCCCCGGGCAGCTCTGTAGCCATCTCACCACCCCACGGACCGGGAGGTAAGGGGACCTGCCTACATCTATATATTAAACACACATATATCCTACCCCCTTTTTTCCAGCACGCTACGTTTTCTGTAATACGCTGGGCCTCTTGCTGATTGCCACTTTACAAAACGTTTGCTCAGCAGCCTGTAATACACCACATCCTGCTATACATAACACCCACTTCTGGAGCAATAAGGTACTTGACTGGATTGCCCACAGGTAGTTTCACTGCAACGGGCCACACTGTCACTGCCGAGGCAATAAGGCACTCAGGAGTTGGGTTACCCTCAGGTAATATGAACCCAAGGGACCGCACAACATCACCTCTGGGGCAATAAGGCAGGAAAGGTATAGGACACTACCGATCCTAAAATAGCTTTGTATAAACATCAGACATTTCACCTTGAAATATATTAACCCTATGCAGTACCAGGGGGCCACCCATGCATTAGGAGCTCTGGTACTGAAGGTGTTAACTAGAAATATCTGAGTTAATAGATACTGCAGTTCTCTGCTGGGCAAGGGGTTAATTTAGGCACAGTGGCAGGGAAGGTGTTAAGGGAGCAACACCCTTCAGGCAGCAGAGGGGTTAATAAAATAACACTGAGTCTCTGGCAGGGGAGGAGTTAATGGTAGCGATGCTCTGCAGTCTTTGGCAGGAGTTAATGGAGCGACTTTGTAGCTCTCTGTGAAGTCTCCACACAGAGGAAGTGATGCGGGAGGAAGCAGAGTCCTGTGGGATGTGGGGGCCCCTCGTATCCGGGGGTCACTGACTTCACCATGCCAGATGTTAACCTGTGCACCGCCAGATCACCACACCTCTGTCTTACTTTTTCATTCTCTTCACCGCCTTCAATTTCTGCCTCTCCCACTGTCTGTCTAATCGGGTGTAAAGTATCTGTCTTCTGACCTCTATGTATGTATGTGTAACGGGTTTTCCCCCCCCCCAATCGCAGATTATACTGTGGGAGCGGAGAAACATGCAACGTTACCATATGCGTGTGGTGCGGTACCTGTTGGTACACAGGAGGGCTGAGTTTCCGCTAAGGGAACCTGGGGCAATTACAATGCTATGGACAACAACTTACTCGGTACAGCGCCTCCACCTGCGATGGCTCCCACTATAGGGGGAGTGGTTCCTCGCAGGACAATACACAATAACCACGTACTACAGATTGGATAATAACTAATGCCTTTACTAACATGCACAGAGAACGGGTAACATCAACACATAGCAACAAGTATCCCTCGCTAAGGGTAACCTGACTACGGCGTCTCGCAGGACGCTAACGCTAACGTTAACTTGCACCACGGCGGGTGCCCACACTTTATGCGTCACGGCGGACGCTAACACCTTAAGCGCCACGGCAGACGCTAACACCCTATGCGTCACGGCGGACGCTAACCTTATGCGTCACGGCGGACGCTAACCTTCCAAAGAGTGATCCCACCCTGTGTCCAGTAACCCCAACCCAATGTCTCGCACTCCCAAGTCATATACCAATGTGTGTGTGTGACTGCGCAGCCACTATGTCTGGTGATAGGCCTTGTTGGTGCACGTGAGTTTGTGGGTTACCTGCCCGGGCTCCAGCGAGATTGACATTGCGCACTACCGTCTACCGGAGGGCCTCCTGGTAGTGAAGGTGGAAGGGAAGAGGTACCTGAAATGCCTCTGTTCAAGTGCGATTTCCCAGGCGGCAAGTGTGCCAGATGTGGAGCACGCTTCTTAAAGCCCATGCTGCTGCGGCCTACGGCTTTCACAGAAAAAGATGCGACCGACCCCAATACCTGGGCGGATCGATGCTGCTTGCACAACTACCTCAACTATGGAGGTTCCTGAGGGCTCGTATGCCCTGACGGAAGCTCCACGAGGTCCCAGTACTCCGATGATCCCAGAACGTGCCGAGATGGTTCAGACCCGGTCCCCGCAGAGGAACCAGAGACGGTCAGCGAGCCGGAACCAACCCAAGAGCAACCGGGTAAGGTGACTGTCTGGGGTGATAAGGAACCGCTGTTGTTAGAGGCGTAGGAGCCAGAACGAGCCCTGCTGATTGCCGCTGACGACTTGGAAATAATCCAGTACCTCTCCCCCGCGGAAGTGTCCCTATCCTCTTCCAGTACCAGCAGCCGTCGGTATCTGTGGTGTTTCGGCCGATGCCAGTACTCCTACCGATGCTGCCAAGTAACAGACCCTTGCCAGTGGCTCCGAATGATGGCGGAGTCCGGTCCTGATGGCGACCGTGAGACCTGAGCACCAGAGGAGCATTCCATGGTTGGCAGTTCCTAGCGGCCTGGTCGGCATACCAGTGTTCTGATCGGAGAGTCCCAAGGTTCCAGCATTTCGGCGGAGCAGTGAAATACTACCTCCTTACTCCCAGCAGAAACCGGTGGAGACTTCCAGCGAGAAGGTACAGGGTGACAGCGAGTTCTACGCGGAGGAAGATGATGACACACCCATTCAAAGACCAGATGTCGACGCACTTCCGGTGAGGGACATCGACCTCTATCAGGATCCCGTGAGACCAGAACCCGATGATGTGGACAGGAAGGCGACTGCCGGTGCGGACGAGGAACGGCCGATTCCCGCTCCAGTGAGTAGCGCTACAGCTACACATGGGGTGAGACACTATATGGACCATGTGCAGGCCCACTTGGAGCGCAAAAAGACTGCGGCTCCGTAGAGCATTAAGACTCTTACCCCCAAACAGCAGGCCCGTTACCAGGACCATATTATGAGGCGTAGGCATCAACCTGTGGTAGAACCGCATATTGTCAGTATTACACTTGTATCAAGTCAGGATGGACATCAGACCAAGGACTCTGACCGAGACTTGAAAAACTTTACTGCCCCAGACCCTGCGACTAGTACCACCTCCCGTGTGCTATCATGACTCTCCTTTTCGAAGAACCCTAAACGGCGGGCTCGGAGCTTGTTAAAACCTGCCACCCCTTCCCAGGACTATCGGGATTGGGCCTTTGAGGCCGAGCATGATGAGGATAATGATGATGATAATGAAGATGTTGCGTATAGTGTAACTAGTAGAGATAGCACGTATGCAATGACGGTGAACTCCGACACTTCTGGGTTTTCTTCACATACGACCTCTGGGTCTGAGTCCACTAAGGCAGCTCCAGTCAAGTCACTTCCATGGTGGCACCCTAGGTTCCAATGGTATGTTCCCTAAATGCACCACACAAGGTTTCTGCTAGAGGCGGGGAACATAGTAGACCACTGGTGGGTGGAGGGAGAGTTCAGCCCAGAGGAATCCGCAGAGGCTTTAAGGCACAGGAAGTATGAGATCCGCCTAGGAATAGTGCAGCCTAAGGGGGTGATTTACAGGTACTGCGAGCCACCCGTGCAGGAACCTTTGTTCTGGGTTCTGCCAGGCTGAAGGCCGTAGTCTGACTAAAATCAGTAGAGCAGAAAGACATATAGTTCAGAGGTATAGGCAGTCCCACGGATTCGAATACCAGTATGTGACAGAACCTATCATGCGTGAAATTGATGAGAACCGAGAAAAGTGGCTAGAAGATGTTATCGGGATTACATCGAGGTGCATAGTAAGAGTACCTTCTACCAGCTAGAGGAGCGGGTGAAATACCTCATTGGAGTGTGGAAGGTAGGTAGGTACATCTATATGGACAGAGTCGAATACGTGCCAGAGCGGCACCCAAAAAGGGTGTTTTCAGTTACAGTGCCAGATAATACTGGGGCACTAGTTAGGAAGCCAGACCCTGAGCATTACTACTGCGTAATAGGTTCTCCATGTTGGGAGGGAACTGGGTTAAAATTATGGAATGCTGTGATGTAATACAGAAAAGGATGTATCTTTTGCATTGTGAATCTCATTCTGTTGTTATTGATTCTCCTGTTCTGTTTCGGATACGCATCTGAAGGATGGTACCCGCAAATTTCGGTCCCAGTGAGGACATGGGAGTTTCCACCAGAGGGAGAGTGTAGCCAGGATTGGTTGTTGGCTACCAGTCTGCCCTCACTAGTAGTAAGCCCTTGTAAGAGCAGGCCTGCCAGTATTTATCATGGGTTTTCCACACTCCCAGCACTATCCTTGAGTGACAGGGGGAGGAGGTGGAACCAGGCCTGGGTTGCCCAATCCTGGGTCAGACCTGGTGCCCTCCTCCTGGCTGTACTTAAGGGGAGTGCCACCCAAATTTAGTGAGTGCCTCTCCTCACTTGAGAGAGGCAGGTCACACCACCGGTTGCTTGAACATTGGGCCTTCTCTATGCCTCTTCCCCTCAGGGGAGAGTGAGTGTGTACCTTTCCCTTGCTTCTGCTAGAGGGTTAGGGAAGAGCTAGGACTGCTGCGGCGGCCCTTGACCCATAGTACAGGTCCAGGACCATCCTACAGCTGGATATCCGAGCCAGAGACTGCATTGGGCAGAAACCTGCCGTGACTGTGAGTGCTGACAGAATAACCCGTTCCTGTTTCATATACCTCCTGCCTGGTGTGTGATCTTACTGGGGGGAGAGGTGATCGTTTCAATCGTAGGAGATTGCCTCCATACATCTGGAGCGTACGGCAGATGGAGGCTCTGCACTGCTAGAGAACCATGTGGGGTATGTACCCCAGAAACCTGTCCAGTGTCCCCACAAACATTGGCGGACGACTCAGCCCTTCTGCTTACCAACAGGTAGCATGCACCACACACACAATAATGGCAGAATCCCCCATCGGGTGGGGGAAACACCGTTACATATATATATAGTACACACACACACACACAATAATCTGCTCATTGTAAGGGGTCTTTCTTATCCCTCTTGTATATCTACATATTGTCTGTCTCTGTCTGACTCTTTCTCGCTCTTTCTTATCATTGCTCTCATACCTTGCCTTCCATGTGACCTGTCTCTCTCCTGATCAGTATGTCTTTCTCTCACAATCTCTCTTTTTCTCTCTCTAGGGTCAGGACCTGCTGATTGGAAATACATTAACAGGAAAAGTTGTGTCAGGTAAAAGAGAGGGAGCTCTGATATGCCCGTCACAATCCAGGGGACCTCTGATACCCCCATCAGAACCCGGGGGCGCTCTGATACCCCCATCAGAACCTGGGTGAGCTCTGATACCCCCATCACAACCTGGGGGAGCTCTAATACCCCCATCAGAACATTGGGGAGCTCCGATACCCCATCAGAACCAGGGGGAGGTCTGATACCCCATCAGAACCGGGGGGAGGTCTGATTCCCCTGTCAGAATCGGGGGAGCTCTGATACCCCCGTCAGAAACCTGGGCAGTTCTGATACCCCTGTCAGAACCTTGGGCAGCTCTGATACCCCAGTCACAACACATTCAGTTTTGACACCTCCGAGACACCTCTTTATGTTGTTGTCCCCAGGCTACCACCGGCCCAACCCCCCTCCCTTCTCTGGATATCACCGATACCAGTTCCTGCTCTACCTGCAGCCTCCAGGACCCTCCCCCTCCCTCACCCCAAATGATGAGAAGTTCATGGGTACGTATTTTCTTACCCCCTCTCATCCCTTTACAAACCGCCAGAGACAAGAAAATCTATTCACCGGGTAAGAGATACTACAGGAGGGATAGGCACAGCCGGGACAGTAATATGGTGTGAGGGTGCCCTGTCACAGAGAGGTGATAGAAACGGGACAGTTAGGCTATGGGGTCCTGTAATAGAGCAGTGATGGGTACAGGGCAGGTTTAGGTGGACGGGTCCTGTAGAAAAGTTAAAGGTACAGGACATTTATAGGATATGGGGTCCCTATAATAGAGGAGTAATAAGTAGAGGACAGTTATAGGGTGAAGGGCCCTGTAATAGAGGCTTGATAGGTACAGGACATTTATAGGGTGAGGGGTTACGTAATAGAGGCAGGACAGCTATACAGTGAGGGATTCTGTAGGTACATGATAGGTACAGGACAGTTATAGGGTGAAGGTACCCCGTGATAGTCCTGTGCATATTACTCCTCTATCACAGGGTCCTTAACCCTATAACTGTCCTGTACCTATCGCTCCTCTAATACAGGATCCCTCACCCTATAACTATCATGTACCTATCACTCCTCTGTTATAGGGTGAGGGGTCCTGTAATAAAGGAGGGATAGGTACAGGACAATAATTAGGTGAGAGGCCCTGTAATAGAGCAGTGATGGGTAGAGGATTGTTATAGGACAGGGGGCCCTGTAATAGAGGAGCAATGGGTATCAAGAGAGTTATAGGGTGACGGGTACTGTAATAGAGGCGTGATAGGCACAGTGCAGTTATAGGGTGAGAGGTCCCTTTGATGAGTTTAGGACTGTTAAAGAGCAAGGGGTCTTGTAATAAGAGGAGTAATATGGACAGGACAGTTATAGGATGCGGGGTCCTTTAATGAAGGAGTGAGGTACAGGACAGTTATTGGGGGAGGGCTCCCTGTGATAGGTACAGGACAGTTCTGTAAGGATTCATTAGAGGGTCTCGCAGGGACAAAACAATCTCCGATTTAATGGCTCCCACCCACCTATCTGCGGCCCCATTAATCTCTTGGGATCGCTGCCATCATATTAATTAAAGTTTCTGCCGGTCCTGCATTTCTGCACAAGTTTGGAGATCCCAGTGCCAGAAAACCCCACACCCCAGATCTGACCGGCTCGATCTGACTCTGTGGGGTCTTCTGTGAAAGCAATTAGCTTTAGGGCCAAGTTAACCCTTTCTGTGTCTGTCTATCTTGCCTCTATCTCTTTCGCTTCATGAGTTAGTGCCTAATGCACGCCCTTCCATTGCTCTGTCTCCCTCTTTGCTCACAGACTCTCTCTCCCCCGTCTTTCTCCTCACTGTCTCTCGTTTTAGTACCCCATTCCTCTCTCTTACCCTCGCTCTATCTTTCTTCACTCCTCTCAATGATTCTTCACTCCCTCTCTCCTCCTGTATTTCAGGCTCCTGGGATGTTGATAATTTTGTCTTTCGCTTCAACCTCGGTTTTCCTTTGGCCGCCACTCAGTTCATGACCATGAATCCGCGTCAGTAGGGACCAGCGCAGTGGAGGTGGGGGGGCCAATGGCATCACAAATCCTAGCCCCCCCTCACACACACAGTCACACACTCACTGCATCATAACTAGAGAGCCATGTGAAGACTCCTGCTGTGAATTTAGTAACTTCTGCTTAGTGCATACTCACTTAACTTACTGATGAGTGCACACTTCATACACTGTAGAGCACATAACCACTGGTCTGTGTACACACATTACACACACTATTGAGTATAAATGAATTGCTAAATGAATACTGTACACTAATTACACACACACACACACACACGCTGCTTAGTTCACTCATTGTTCACACACCTGCACACTGCTGAGTGTACTCTCGTTACACACACTGCTGAGTGTACTCATTACACACACACTGCTGATTGTACCCTCATTATTCACTTTTACTGTTGTTTGTTCTGTTATAATCATTAAAATTACATCTTTTCTGCCTACTCTGTGTATCTCCAAGTTATACCCCTACATATGTCTATTGACCACAAATATTCAGCTGTCACGTGTATTTGTACATGTTTGACGTGTGTAGAGGAGTGGTTCTAGGTGTGTGTATCTGCACATATGTGTACATGTGTGTATATACTGTACAGGAGTGGCCGTAGGTGTGTGTATTTATACACGTGTACATATACAGAAGTGGCTATATATGTGTGTATTTATACAGGAGTGACTGGAAGTGTATATATTTGTACATATGTGTATACATGTGTGTGTGTGTGTGTGTGTATATGAGTCATCATATCACCTAAGCTTCTCACAGCAACACTTGAAGAATTGTTCAAGACATTAGATTGGGGGTTAAGGAATCTAAATCAACGGTGAATATTTGTGTCACCTACGATTTGCAGATGACATTTGTTATTTTTGCCACAAGTCCAGCCACAAATTGGAGAACTCGTCGAAGCAAGTAAGAAAGTGGGTCTTAAGGAAGACCAAAGTGATGTTCAACAAATGTGTTGAATCTGCAAAGATTGAAATACATGGAATAGAAGTTGAAGATTGTGTCTACCTTGGCCGGCAAATAACAATGGATGGGAACCTTTTGAATGAAATCAATAGAAGAATGAAGATGGGATGGAGCGCTTGTGGAAGAAACAGGACTATTTCAAGGGAACCTTCAACTGTGCCTCAAGAGGAAAGTTTTTGTCCAGTGTATTATGCCCATGCTCACTTGTGGAAGTGAAACTTGGACCCTACATGCAACGATAATTAAGAGGCTTCAAAGAACACAAAGAAGTATGGAGATACAGCTCAACCCCGTTATAGTGCGATCCGCTACAACGTGGATCCGTTTATAACACAGTGTGAGCATAGCTCCCGTTTTGTTTACATACTTTTTTTTTGGGGGGGGGTGCAGACTTCCAGGATTTGCCGAGAGGAATGCCCATCTTCCTACACACACACACACACACACACTTCTTTTGACATCTGTTGGAGGAAGTTGGGAAAATTCCCTGTAGGAGCAGCATCTGACCCCAGAGAGTTGTATTATTCCCTATTCACTCTATCGCAACTTTTTGTATTACTATTTAAAAAAAAAATTCATACTCGCTACTGTGTTAAGTATCCACATTAGGAATTGGGATATTTCATTCAAATAGTGCTTCTTTGCGCTCATTCATTCATTCACTTTTTACAACTACTCTAGAACCAGCATCTGAACAGGAGCCGTTTAAGCCTTCCACTGCCCGGGGGTCTGCAACATGTTGCATTGCATATAGTTTTATTTTTGTGTTGCAGAGAAAGGGTTAAACAAAGAGCGCAGTCTAAGAGACTAGAACAGGCATGAGAAGCCTGGATGAGACATGCAGAATAAAACTTGATAATGTGCTGTCTCTGCTGAACCGTGTAACATTTCCCCCTTTTTAGCAGTGTCAATATTAGCCTTGCAAATGGAATCTAGAAAGTGCCCCCTCCCCCGAACCTACACCCACATCTATGAAGATCCAGGACCAGTCCGCATCACATGGGGTAAGTCTTTGCTGTGAGTGCCATGGCATCAGCCTCCGAGTTGCCCGCATCACCGCAATCTCCACGGGTCCCGTGTTGGCTCTCAGACTCCACCGCCTCAGACTCTGCCACTGCCGGGGGGGGGGGAGGGAAGGTAATGGCTTATGATCCTGCACTGTTGCCCAGACGGGCAACCCCAGTCCAGAGGAGGACCCGCAAGACCTGACAGGAGCAGATCTGGGTATAGAGGGAAGAATAGGAAGGGGAGCACCGGAGTACGGGACGCGCAGCAAGCGATGTACAGCGGCTGCCTTTTTTTCACGATCCCGGTTATAACTCGGTCTCATTATGTGGACCCCAAGCACCGCGTTATAACGGGGTTCAGCTGTAGGTATGCTGGATATTACCTGAAGAGACAGAAAAAATTAAAAATGGGTTCAAAACCAAACAAAAGTCAGTGACATCATCACAAGAGTGAAGAAATTAAAATGGCAGGAGGCCGGACATATCGCAAGAAGAAATGATCATTATTGAACAAAGATTGTACTCGACTGGATTCCAAGAGATAAAAAGAGCAAGACAACGACCAAAAGTAAGATGCAAGGATGAAATCAGAACATTTGTTGGAGTAACATGGAGAAGAGAGGCTTGCAACTGCATGTACAGGTGCAGGTATGAGTATTTGTACACTTGTAAGTACAGGAGTAGCTGTGTATTTGTATGTCGATTTTTGTACAGGAGTGGCTGTAGGTGTGTGTAGTAGTACACATGTATGTAGAGGTGTGTATTAGTACACATGTATGTACAGGAGTGTCTGTAGATGTGTGTATTTGCCTGGGAGCTGTGTGTCAATTTTCAGGTCGGCGTGTTTTTTGTTGTTTGTGTTGTTCTATTGTGGTTATGATACTGATGTCAGAGGGTTGGGGGCAGAAGTGACAGAGTGCAGATTATCAGTATAGAGATACTGATCATCATTATCAGGTGGTGGAAGTATATAGAGATAGTGTATGTATTTGTACATGCGTAAATAACACACTGTATTATATATAGGGAACCATGTTAAAAATAGTTTTTGACGCAAAAAGTGGCACTGTGTGCTCATTTGCATGTCATTTCCCAGAATCCCTTGCTGCAGTGGAAGTGCTGTATGCTGGGTGATAATGGGGAAAGGCGGGGTTGCAGACCTGCCTAAGACATGCAGATGAGCATACAGTTGTATTTATATTTGCATATTTGCTTTGCTGTGGAGGGTTTTTGTCACTTTTTTTACTAACCATAACTTAACTCAGTATTATGGTTGGCCTATCCTTTAGCTTCTTTGCATACCCAGTTAATCAACCCCACACTGATGAGACCCATTAAGGTCGAAACAGCTGTCTGTGGGTGGTTTTCTGGGTATGCACCTTAACCCTGGCTGTGCTCAAAGCTGTGACCATGCAGAAAGCTTAAGCCTATAGGGAACCTTGTTAAAAATGGTTTTTGAAGCAAAAAGTGGCACTGTGTGCTCATTTGCATGTCATTTCCCAGAATCCCTTGCTGCAGTGGAAGTGCTGTGTGCTGGGTGATAATGTGGAAAGGCGGGGTTGCAGACCTGCCTAAGACATGCAGATGAGCATACAGTTGTATTTACACACATATATATATATATATATATAATCAAAAAATAAATAGATGATACCGTTCTGTGGCTAACGAAATGCTTTTATTTGTGCGAGCTTTCGAGATACACTGATCTCTTTTTCCGGCGATGTTACAATGAATGAAGCAAGGATTACTTAAAAACAGTGTCTCTTGGAATGTTATCTGTGCTGGTCCTTCCCCCGATGTGGATGTGTTTTATGGCTGGAGGTGTCAAAGGGTTACTGAAAGCAAGTGAAGAAAGAGTGTGTATGTGTATCAGTGTGAATAAGAATGAATGGAGAGCCCACAGTATAAACAGTGCTCTACACAAGGTGTGTGTGGAGTGAGAGGGGATATAAATGGTGTGGGTGGGTGTGGAAATGTGAGAGTTTGTAGCACAACTAAAAGTGTGTGTGGATACTATGTGGTCCCTATTGGTGTATAGGGATGGAAAAATAAGGAGTATTGGTATGTGTGAGAGACAGCTGTGTGTGCATACATATAGCACAGTATGTACAGACATGGCCTTTAGCGCTCATGGGAAGAGAGTTCGCTAGTGTCAGTAATGACTCATAAAATTTCGATCTCTGTTTAGGCCACTGCTAAGTGTCCCGAACAGTTGCATAAATTTGTATTCATGCAACCGTCTCTCTTTCGGGGTTTTAAGATTACCTTTGAGTATGGCAACCCTCAGATCGTTCATC